>NC_083414.1:45930012-46230012 GCF_020745735.1 Hemiscyllium ocellatum | reverse complement strand
GTGATTCACTCTCTACGTGTTAACTAAATAAGCCCTTAGATCTGATTTGAATAAAGAATTAGTTTGATTTAGAATTTTGGATACTGACTGATGGAGCACACTATAATTCCAGTGTTAACAGTAGCAAAGGCCATCAAATCTGTTTCAAAGACTTCCCTTAGGTGCTCAAAGTGAAAATGTTCTTCAACAACATTTGAATCAGTCTAAAAGCAAAAGAACTTTTGGATGAGTGTGAAACTGGAGGAGATTTCCCTCCAGCCTGCTAAGCTAAAACTTAGCTGGAATGTATGCCATCTGATAACCTGCTAACCAATCTTTAAAGGTGAAGTGTTAATATCAGGATGTAATCATTTGGATGTAAGCCATTGCTAGATAGGGTTTCACCCCTAATGGATTGAAGGTAGCTGTTCCCTATTGGGGAGACAAGCTCTGGTTTGACATGCAGCTGGTTGCCTTGAGTGATCATCATGTGTTTTAATTTCCTCACAAAATCATAAATTCCTCACAAAGATCCACAGTTGATCGATTAATTTTTCCACTGTTGATTTAGTCTATCTGAAATCGCAAAAAAAGGCAGAAATTATAGTGAATAAATTAATAATCTGCAAATTACTAATTTACTAAAATGATGTTATTAATATAGATAATAAAAAATGTATTTCCTAGCATTGTTTTGGGAGGCCAGTTGTTGGGTGAGTGGCATTCTTACTGACAATGTATCTACCTAAAATCAGTGATGTTTTCCATTAAGTTGGACTTGCTTGAAATCTACTTCATTCTCAAGATTTTTCACAGATGTGTCATATGATTAATACTGTAGCAAGTAGATAGGCACAAGATGCATTCGTGCCACTTTGATGGAATTATATTGGGACTCATGTACACGTTGGAGCAGTATCTCTAAATCAGGCTGAGTGGACTGAAATTATTATATTAATCGTTTGGCATCCATGACCTGACTATAACTCACTATGTTCCTTGAACCAGAATATTATGATTTTTTTTCACAGCTTTTTGCAGTGTAAACCTGTAATGTCATAAGGAAAGTACAGAACCATGTCAGCATTGTTTTTAAGCCTAGTGACCTGGCAGAAATTAGGTGGGTGGGCAGGTAAAATTGCCCTAGTTAGTAACCCATTGGACAGTCACCATTCTGAACTTTAATCTGCTCCTTCGAATAGCCTGTGATAAAACCCACCCACAGCTGCCATATTGAGCCTTGACTGTGTCATTGGGACCCAGCCACTGTTTTGAACTTCTACTGAGAAAGCAAACGACTGTGATGTTGAAAATCAGAAGTAAACGTAGAAATGAAAATACTCAGGAGGTCTGGCAATGTCTGCAGTGAAAGAAGCAGAAAAGGTGGGGTGGGAATTGATTTTGAACGCAAGAAAATGAGTATGGTGAGAAGAACTACAAGTGAGAAGATATGTGGTAAGATGGAGGGCAGGAAAGATTAAGTAACACAAAGTTTTATGATTCAAGGCTAAAGGAAGTGGTACCAGGATAAGTAAAGTAATAAAAGTTGTACGTAAAGAAGGTTTGAAAGGTAAGGTTCTGAATTGATTCCTTTCAAATGAAAAGTAAAAGGGAATAGAGAGACAAGAATGGGAAAAGGACAAGACAGCAAAGCAAAACGAAATCACATGAGGGAAAAGGTTATAATCTAAAATTGTTCAACTCCTTGTTGAGCCCAGAAGCTGCCAAATACCCAGTGGAAGATAAGGAGCTGTTACTTAAGTGTGCATTGAGCTTTAGTGGGAGGCTACAACAGGCCAAAGGCAGAAACATCAGAGATGGAATTGAATGGATAATCAAAATGACGGATGACTGAAAGCTCAGTAGCACATTTCTGGATTGAACAGAAGTAATATGGTCTCTCAGCCTGCATTTAGGGGCCCCATGTCTGGGATCACATTGTTAAGAGCAGCAAACACAGTATATTAAGTTTAAAGAAGTACAAGTAAATCGCTGTTTTATCTGGAAGGAATATTTGGGATCTTGGATGGTCAGAAGGGAGGAGACAAAAGAACAAATGTTGCACTTGAACTCCTTAAATGGCAAGATGTAGTGAGAAATGGTTCAGGTGCTGGGAATGAAGGATGAGAGGTACAGGACATCAAAAAGAATGGGGATAGGGTAACAATCCCTTCTAATTGCTGTTTAATTACATGTGTGGCATTTGTATTGTGCTGGACGTGATAGAAATGGTGCAAGATGCTCTGTTGAATATAGACAGTGATGCAGTGTTACTGAGCTGCAATTAAAATAAAGAGCTTATTCATACAAAATAACCACCAGAGTATTTGAGAATGAGTTTCAGATATGCTTTTTGGGGAACTGTTTCCTTGGGATCACAATACCTCATTTGGGGTCTGTCACTGGGAAACAAAATATGTTATCACCTTGACCTGCAGCCAGGTTTTCAGTCAGGAGTTTGGAATTTGGAAACTGGGGCAAGTTCTAAGTTCTGACCCCGCATGGTGCGCTTTGGTAGGTTCACGATATGGGTGTGCAGACTTGGTGGGAGCACAGGCTGCATTGGTGGGCCTGGCTGAGGATTCATGGTGGTAGTGAGGATGATCTGGAGATTGTCTTTTCCTTTTGTTTCTGTTGTTCTTGTTTTTAATTCTGTTTTTAATTTTATTCCATGATGGCGTTGGAGAATTGCTTTTTCCTGTACTCTTGCACTCAGGTACATATGACAATAAAATCTAATCTAAATCATGCACTCACTGATTGACAGCCCCATTAATTCAGGGGGAGCTGCCAATCATGGAAATGGAGAGGAACATGGGCTGGTAAGGTTGATTTTTGCAATATTTTTAAAAGGTACAGCTGTTTGATCCTGAAAGGGCAATTTTCCAAGGGGCAGCCAACAACCACAGTTGTGTCCAAGTGATCATATGGGTCCACTGGGGAACAATCCATTCCTTCTCTTTTATGTCCCCGAGCCCACCCTGAGCCCCTGAGTCCTAGGAAGGGTCCATGTTGACCTGGACATTTCCAAGGACTGTCCACATTGTTGACTGGTTGTTCCCTTGCCATTTTTCCTGAAAATGTTTCAGGATTAGGACCATGGCAGTGAACCATTGCAAAGGCTGGCACTACAAAATTCTATGTCCTCTTGTCTATATCCAAATGCTGATCCATTTAAAAGTCCTGACCCTGGTATTAGTGGGTAGATATTGAGCCATGCTAATTTTTGTGCGTTTTGTTGGACTTCCTATGTCTCCAGGCTGGAATTTGAATGGTAGGTTTCAAAGGAGACCTGTTTTGTTAAAATGTGCTGTGTTCTGTTTGGGTAGGTGGGTTTCAGGGAGGTTTCCCAGACAATAAGACTGGTCTGGTTCTGTCATATTTTCTGTTTGTTTGGAGCTGAACAGTGTACCATATAGTGCCTAACTGGCTCTCTATAACCGTGAACAGGAGCTCACCTTTATTGGTACATGGCACCTTGATGCTGAATGACTTCTGTCTCAAATAGGCACAATGTTACAGTTAGGAATCTTAAACCCAATTCTTTTCGCCTGTCCATACTCAGTGTGTTTCAGTATCCTGTAACAAGTATTCAACAAGAAAGTATCCTGTGCTTATTTAAAATGGCACAGTGTACATGAACAAAGACACTGTGCCTAGTTTATACAAGACAGCTGTTCGACCTCACTTGGAGTGTGTGCAGTTCTGGGCATCATAAGATAGGAAGTTTAACTATTATTTTTAGATTAGACTACAATGTGGAAACAGGCCCTTCGGCCCAACAAGTCCACACCGACCTGCCGAAGCGCAACCCACCCAGACCCATTCCCCTACATTTATCCCTTCACCTAACACTAGGGGCAATTTAGCTTGGCCAATTCACCTAACCTGCACATTTTTGGATTGTGGGGGGAAACCAGAGGAAACCCACGCACACACTGGGAGAATATGCAAACTCCACACAGAGAGTCGCCTGAGGCAGGAGTTGAACCCGGGTCTCTAGTGCTGTGAGGCCGCAGTGCTAGCCACTGTGCCCCGTGCCGCCCACCAGGCACTGTAACAGAGAGCTCCTAAATATGCCTTCATAGAACAAAAAAAGCCTTTTACCATTAATAGGTCAGGAAGGATGGTTCTCTTCATGGATGAAGAGAATATTCAAGTTAACCCGAACAACAAGTGTATGTCTGCCTCCCAGTCATTTGTTCCAGGGTGGTATAGACAGAGGTTCGAGGGCAGAACATTTTATCATTTCTGAGTTGAAGATTCAATCTTGTGACTGAGTAAGTCAAAAACAGGAATATAACAGTGTTTTATTCTTTCTAAATACTATCGACAGTAATCTGTTGAAGCTTAATCTGGAGCTTCAAATTAAAATTTATTTTGTTTCAAGATGTACCATTTCCATTCTATGTGAAAGTTAACCATGCTCAAATGTATTAGTAGTATATTAAGTGCAGATTGGTACACATTTATGATCATGCACAGTACATTGTTAAAAGTTGTACAAGTCTTACACAAGTTACAGATTGAAATGTACTTAGTAATCAATGCCTAGCATTTAGACCCCAAGGTACACTAAACGTTTATTTTGTTTCTTTACCTTGCTAAAAATCTGACCCATTTCAGAGGAGTGCAACTCTTGTACATGTACAACATGTATGATTGTGGCCCACACTTTGAGTTCGTGCCCCACAAGAAATTTTCCTTAGAAGTGGAGCTGCTGCTTGAAGGTTCAGCCCATGCACACCTGGAGGTTAAGATACCGGATTCACTCTTGCTTTAATATTTCTTCTATCTTACTGTGATACATTGACTTCTGTATCCCCCACAATTGCCTGAAAGAGACCATCTGCAGTAAACACACAACAGAAATCAGTGCAGCGCTATTTCTGGGACTGAGGAATAGCAACTACGCTATTCTTCATTTAATATTTATCAGGCACTCACAAGGCACACACATAGCTTGTAGTTGATGGATCATGTGATGTAAAGGGAGGTTGTCCTTCTCAAAATCAAAGCCTTGCATAATGAAATCACAGTGAAGTAGATTTACTTGATGACATTATTTTTCTTTGAAAAATCCTATTTCACATGTCTACCCCTTGAAAGGATGTTGACCGCAGAATGAGAGGCCTCTTCTTGCATTATACATACATATCTTTCCACTCCTTAGAGTGTGGTCAGAATATAAATGTTGAAGTGACAGTGGTCTGTATTCTAATTTCCTGTGAAATTGTGTCATGCTCATAAAATATGTATTGCCTTTTCAATGTTCTTGTGCGATTAGTCATATGTATCTGATTTGTTGGAGGACATGCTTATAGAGTGGTATGGAAATTGTAAATTAAATAACAAGAATAGCATTTGGTCAGGGATGATTTGTAGATCATTAATCTGGAAAATATAAAAATACGTACTTATAAAATCACTCACAACATAGAAAAGCCTGGTCTTGCTCCATCAGGTTTTTTTTTGTGCCTGTTTTCTCCCCTCTGCTCATGCGCTGAAACCACTGCCAGTTCTGTGATTGTGTACCAGAAGCTATTCCTCACATTCGGCTCTTCATGTCAGCCATTGTTTTACTTCAGGAGGATAAAAATCACACTCAATTCAATCCTACCAGCCAGCTGCAGTTATGCCGTCTTAGCAGGAATTAATAGATAGTGATTAGGAGAGTGATTCCCCAGGAATGATAATGCCATCTCTAATCCAAAGCCAATTATAGAATCCATAGTATAACCCTACATTAAAAAAAAACATAAAATGTAGGAATGGGAGTGGGGTCATATCATCCATTGAACTTGATTTGCCATTCAATAAGATTCAAGCGGATCTGATTCTGCCCTTAACTCCACTTTCTTGTTTGCCCCCCTCCCCACCATAATTTTTGACTGCCTGATGGATTAAAATCTGACTTATTCAGTCTTGAAATGTTTAATTAACCAAACTATGCAATTGTCTGGAGAAGAGAATTCCAACAAACCTCTGAGAGAAGAAATTTCTCCTCCTCTCTGACTCAGATGGGTGACCCATTTTGTAAAAATGTCTTGATTACCTCCTTGAAAGGAAATATTCTCTCTGCCTCCAGGTGAATGTACAGGAGAATCTGTGGACTTGGGTAGAGATGAAGACAGAAGTTGAGATATTCCTGACCTACCCAAATCAGTGAATAAGAATACTAAGCTTTGCAGTAATCTACTATTATCATGGTATTTCCAGCATTAAATTTCAAAACACTGAATTCAATCCTTTGAGTGCTATGTGGATGGCACGGTGGCACAGTGGTTGGCACTGCTGTCTCACAGCGCCTGAGACCCGGGTTCAATTCCCGACTCAGGCGACTGACTGTGTGGAGTTTGCACGTTCTCCCCGTGTCTGCATGGGGGTGCTCCGGTTTCCTCCCACAGTCCAAAGATGTGCGGGTCAGGTGAATTGGCCATGCTAAATTGCCCGTAGTGTTAGGTAAGGGGTAAATGCATGGGTGGGTGGCGGGTCGGTGTGGACTTGTTGGGCCGAAGGGCCTGTTTCCACACTGTAACTAATCTAATGTATTTGCCCATTTTCTACGTTAAAGCCTTCTCCATTGTGTTATAATTCTCTGCAGAGGCTGAATGAATGATGGTGGCATGGTCTCCGTTATTGGGGTGCTGCATGTCTGGAGGGGTACGTGCGGCCCTCCCATGCAGGGAGGGCTGACTGTTCTCAGAGTGAAGAGTCTGTGCTGCTCCTTAAGTTCCCAGCATAGGTCATTGCCAGCTGCTGATGGGAGATTGGTCACCGTGGCTGCCTTCCTTAAGAAGGTAAAGGTGAATACAGGAGGCTCAGGGCTGACAGCAAGCCCTGGATCAGCAGCAACATTCTGCACAGGCCAGGAAGCACCCACCTCATGGACAGGTCACAGCTGCAGTGCCCCTCGGGATGCAGGCTCTGCAGGAGGACCAAAGTTCTTCACCCCAACTCCATTTCCTGGGATACAGTGTCAGTGGAGGCTCCATATGTTCAAGCACACTGTGTGGGTGCTTGATGGAGCTATGCTAGATGCTGCAGTGGGACACAAGAGCTGCAGGTGGGTGGATATTCTCTCCTGATGGCTATTAGGTGACAGTCACTTTGAACTTCTAAGGAACTGGCTCCTTCTAGGGAGTGAGGGAGGACTGTGTGGGATCTTTCAGTCATGTAGCCACAAATATATCAAAATCACATCAGTTCATATTGTTCCTTAATGAAGAGGTCAGTATTGCAGCTGGAAACACAGCCGACTTCCCACACATGTAGGGAGCCATCAACTGCACCCACACCACACTGAAAGGGCTGTACCATCACACTGCAGAATTCATTAACAGGAAGGAAATGCATTCCATTAATGTCAACTGTGATCACTGTTACCACTGCCTGGAGGTGTGTAATTGCTATCCGGCAGTTGGCATGACTCCTACACCCTAGAGCGCTCTTGTGTTCCTGGTGTGTTTGAGAGTCCAGATGCCTTATAAGGCTGGTTATTGGGGACAAGAGTTACCCATTGTGGTCATGGTTCAGACACTATAGGGCAACTCTCTGATTGATGTGGAGTGCAGGTAAAATGCTGCACATGCTTTGACCAGTGTCGTGGTGGAGCAGAGTATGGGGCTGCTGAAATTGTGGTTCCACTGCTTGGATTGGTCTCAGGAAGCCCTCAAGTATTGGCTGGATAGAATGCACTAAATCATCCTGATGCGCTGTACTCTACACAACCGGAGCAGGCAATGAGGCAATGTGAGAAAATGGGAGCAGTCTTCCAAGGAGAAGGATAGGGACAATGAAAAGGAGGAAGCGCTCCTTGGGTATAACAGAGCTCAGCTACATTGCGTGCTGTAAGACAGACAGACCGAACTGATGGCCAGTTCCAGTGAATGAGAGCCATGTGCAATAGTCATTGGGTCATGATACCAGCATTTTATTTACATTGTGGAGGCGAACTGCAGACTGTATTGTTTTTTATGTATCCCTTTTGCTGGCTATAAGTGAAAGCTCATATTTGGCTTTGTCCAATTGCTTGCCTGTATAAGATGATCCCCCCCCTTGACAATGACAAGATGTGGGTCTTTTGTGGGCATTGATGACAGAGGAGGAGTAACTTAGAGAGGGTGCTTAAGCAGAATGCAGATAAGGACAGATGTAGTGAGGTTGTTAAACTTCAACTGGGGTGAGAGAATAGTTTTGTGTATGCAAGCAAATGTTATCCATGCCAGCTGCGTGCTGTGAACAATGTGGTTTTGTGGCTCTGTGCAATGTAGTCTTTTTTTAAGGTTTAAATTGAGGTTTTATTGTCATCTGTACTCAGGTAAAGGTACAGAGTACAGTGAAAAATGTGTAACGTTGCTACACCCGACACCATCTTTGGTACAAAGTACCTAGGTACTAAATCTTAGCAATAGAGAAATGAAGAAGAGTTAAATAGTTCAGCACTGCAGTCTTCTGAGTGTAACAGTGGAAGAACAAACAAATGATGCTTTAACAGGTCAAACATTGCAGTCCTTTCTTAAGCCGCAGGCTGGTAGATGCTACAAGCTGGGCTATCCCCAAGATGCCTAGATCTCCCATACTGGGGATGCTTTCACCTGTGCTGGGCTAAAACCCGCCTGTGTTCACCAGCCACCTTCACTGTCAACCAATGTTGCTGACCTCCATTGGGCACTCCAGGCTTCGACCCCAACCTCTGCTTCATCGCTGACTGACCGCTGCTGCTACCATCTTTTGCCACTGCTGCATCATCGCTGATGGCTGCCGCTGCTCTCCTTCACTGCCAGCCACAACCTTGCCACAGCCTGCCATCCAGACTCACACTGGGCCCCAGCCGCTGCCATGCTCCATTGCTACATTAACCGCCTCATTGCAGAGTGGCAGGAAGGTGAGTAGAGGAAGAAAAAAATAACTCATGAACTCAATGAAAGAAAGGAAAAAGAAGCGAGAAAAGAAGAAAGAAAAGTGGTTGGAGCAGACGAGTTCTGGTCAGGGGCTCAACTCCATCGCCACCTTGGATCTGGGAATGGATTACATTTCCACTGAGGGTCAACCCTAGGTTACAAAGCTTAAAGACAGCATTTGCACCAGGGATGCTGGTCTTTCATCAGACATTTACTGAGTGGTGAGTTGTTTCAGCAACAGCAAGTAAGAGAATGAGGCTAGAATTGGACAAGAGGAGTAGGATAGGTTGCTGGTGAGGTGATTTGGTCAGATATGGTAAGAGATCCTGCTTATCTCATGGAGAGAAATCACCTGTGATGTCAATGATGCTGACACTTCATCAAAAAATACAAGTTTTGTTCCAGCTAACCTCCTTCTAAACACTAGGAGCTGTTAATCAAACTGAATTTATAGGCCCCCACTGTGATAATCATAAGCAGTGAACCAGCGAGCAGTGGTCTTTTTAACTGCAGGTTATTTTCCCAAAATTTAAAAGGCTTGGGGATTTAAATGACTTGACAGCTTCATTTTTCCAGTGAGCCTGTTCATCTTTTATGCACATTAATTTTTAACTCGTAACAATCTCAAAGGGCACTTTGTTTTCACCGTAAAGATTTGTTATGTCTCCAAACAATTCTACTGGGCTCAGCCTTTCTTGCTAAATGTTCACGAATTGTGGTTTGGAAATCCCAGCAGTGAAAATTGCTTCAGTTAATTGGAAGTTGCTCTTTCACATGAGAGCTATCCCCATGACCCACAGATACTCAAAGTATATCCTACCCCATATCAAAATTGGCAGTTATCAGGTTTGAGAGTTTGACTTCCCGAATTAAGGCTGTAGTACCATGGAGATTTTTTTAAATTCAAAAATGTGCTTTATTCATTAAAAAATATATATAAAGACTATAGTCATAAGCACAGTTTGGTCCTGTACAATAGCATATGAAGAAAGCAAGTAAACATTGAAGTTTGACTGTATTAACAAACAAATCAAAGGCATCTCTTACATGTACAATACTGTAGTTACATGCATTTGAGGCACTAGGAGGGTCCAATAACCAAATGGACCCCCATTTAACTTCAGCAGCAAGACTTCAGACAGTGGTCTCCCACTGTACCTCAATGACAGCCCCTGAAGCTTTAGCACACTCCTCAGTATGTGGTCCTGGACCTTGGAATGTGCCAGTCTGCAACTCTTGGTTGGGGTCAACGCCTCGTTCTGGAAGACCAGCATGTTTTGGGCTGACCAAAGAGCATCTTTCACCGAGTTGATGATCCTCCAGGCGCAGTCAATGTTTGTGTTGGTGTGCATCCTGGGGAATAGACTGTAGAGCACAGAGCATTTCTGTCTTTACAGAAGCTCTGGTCAATAGCTTGCACCTTCTTCTCCATAAAATAATCTAGATCATCTTTAACAATTAAACCATCCAGGCATTTTGTCAGCAGAATATGACCTTCTTCATTCCTGTATTTTGCCCTATATTTAAGAGAATCTGGCACTTAGCAAGTTATAATAAAATGGAATATTTGATGCAGATATGATTCATTAATTCTTGTGAATAACGGTTCATCAAGTCAGTAGTTTGTTTTAATTTTGAGGTTTGCATTTATTGGTGGAACATCACACAATCTGCTTTTATATGAAGAATATTTAAAGAAAATGAATGACTATGATCAGGCATGTCAGTAACAAAGGGAACACAGCGCACTGTTGGCTATTTCTAGTAAACTGTAGTGGACACAGATCAGGACTTTTAATCATATTTATACTGCAACTCAGTGCTGTGCCTCCAAGAATGGCTTACAATGAAAAATCTGACAAATCGGATTTTTCAATATCATATCTGTGTTGGATAAACACCGTTCTGATGAAGAGTCACTGGACTTGGAACTTTAACTCTACTTTCCTCCCACAGATGTTGTCAGAACTGTTGCGCTTTGCCAGCAATTTCTGTTATGTATAAATACAGATTTGACTTGGAATATGGTAGAACCAGAAGTGTATTGATGTCATGTTAAACTATTAAAACCATTCCCTGATTACTGCAAGTTCTTAGGAAGTTGTGAATCAATATTGGGTAATGTTTTCAAATCTTCTAAAAGTGGCAATCATCTTAAGAAATTCTGTTCTGGCCTCTTCAGAAATGTGGAGAGTCCTCATGTAGCTAAATGAAACTGGAGTCCTTGGTGAAACTGAAGTCCTTTTTATTATAATCTGGAGGGAAGCAAGATATGTCCCTATTTGTGGCATGAGGTGCTGTATTCTAGTAAGTTCATTCACTAATATACTGAAGAGTTTTGTGAAATTTGAACTGCATTTCAGTGTGTTAGTAAATGAGTGTGGGTGATGGCAATATGTGCAGCATTTGGATGGGGGCAGTGAGGTAAGGGGATGGATGGCAGGTGGGTAAGGTAGTAGGTGGGTGAATTGGGTAGTTACGTTGGATTTGGGCCTTTGGTCAGGTTGGTCAGGGAGGTTGGAGCCTTGGCAAGGTTGAGATGGAATTTTACAAGGGTAAGTCAAAGATTCAGGGTGATAGCAGGAGTTGGGAATGGAGTTAGAGAGCTGGTGAGAAGTCAATGGATTGAGCAGAACTTGAGGGTGAGTTTCTATTTGGGAGTCAGGGGCTAGTTGAGTGATGGGGGAATTCAGGTCATATGAGGAGTGAGTGGGAGTTTAGGAGAATTGCTTGAGGTCTTGGGGTGTCAAGCGCAGAGTTGGCGAGAGATGGGGTAATTGGTTATATTGCTACCCAGGAATTAGACTAGGATCCTTTCCTGTAACATTTCATGGATAATTATCCAGGATAAGCAAGTCAGAACTAAATATAGTCTTTGACTAGAATTCTAGTGTCTCTGGCAGCAGAGGAATTGCCCATTGCAAGTTTAAACATCCTGGGTGATTCTCATGAAATCAGTGCGTCAGGACATGCTGAGGATTCAATGCACATCTCTGGTTGAGCGTCTGCGAATTCCAAGAAACTGGAAGATCCGTTCCATTATTGAACTGAAGTGAATCTTCTTTATTGTCATGTACACTCGAATGTGTGCAGTGAAAAGTTTGCAATGCCGCTGCTATGGTGCCTTCTTAGGTACAAGATACCTCGATATCGATACTTAAATATTTGGTACAAAATGTACTGAATTGAAAGAAAACATTATAAATAAGAGTCCAGCATAAGAACAAAAGGGAAAAAATGTACTTGATTTACACTCTTTTCACCTCAGTCTGTGCCAGAACCTAGCCTCCGGCCTCCACTATTTTATATTTGTACATTTTCTGGTTCTAATTAATCTCCAGATCAATAGAAAATATAACAGAAAGAAGGAAAGAGAGGATGTCAAACAGTTAGTAGTAAGGAAGTTGGACAAAATGGGACAGCTAGAGAAAATGCCAGTTTCAACTGCCAGGACTGCTCCCTTGAGGAACAGGGAATGTTGTGGGCTATTCCTGGTCACTGCAGGATTTTTTTCCTCACTGCTGTCATGTCCAGTGATTCCCATAGCTGCTGAGAGCTTGCATGAATTTTACCGATTGACTAACAAAAGGCCTCACAGTAAGAAGTAACTGATCCCAGAGGGAGCTGAATTTATTCAATAATTTACGGCTCCCTTTTCTAGGAGCAGCTAGCTATGAGATTGGGTCACAGAGAGGCCAGTAATGAAGCATTCAGCTTCTTCTGCTTTTCTCCTTGCTCCGACAGAAGAAAATTTATGTAAGGTCAGGAAATGTTAGGAACCCAGCATTTTGATTTAGCAAACCTGTGCCTTTTTTCTGAGATTAACTGAACCTGCCCACTTTCTTTTCATTGTCCCATAACACTTTCTCCTGAGAAGAAATGTTGAGTAAGAGTGAACGTGAAAGGAGATGAAAGACAATTGTAGAGATTTCAAGAGTAGACACTGACTGAAGCAAGTGCTGACAGCTTGTTCAAGTAGCTTGGAATGATGTGCAATGACTACAAAGTAAATGATAGCATTATCTGCATTTTCAGATGAATCCAATGTTCCTTTACCTGCAAGTTAATTAAACTATACCTACTATGAAAAACAGCTGAAAATTAAAAACCAAACCATGTAGCCCCAATCAGATTCTGAACTTGTTTAATTTTTTTAGCTTATTAGAATCATAGAGTCATAGAGATGCACAGCGCGGAAACAGACGCTTTGGTCCAACTTGTCCATGCCGGCCAGATATCCCAACCCAATCCAGTCCCATTTGCCAGCACTTGCCCCATATCACTCTTAACCCTTCCTATTCATATACCTATCCAGATGCCTTATAAATGTTGCAATTGTACCAGCCTCCACCACTTCCTCTGGCAACCCATTCCATACACGCACCACCCTTTGCATGAAATAGTTGCCCCTTAGGTCTCTTTCAAATGTTTCCCCTCTCACCTTCTAACTATGCCCTCTAGGTCTGGATTCCACCAACCCAGGAAAAAAGACCTTGTCTACTTACCTTATCCAGGTCCCTCATGATTTTATAAACTTCTATAAGGTCTCCCCTCAGCCTCCAATGCTCCAGGGTAATCAGACCCAGCCTCTTCAGCTCCTTTCTATAGCTCAAACATTCCAACCCTGGCAACACTTTCTGAACCCTTTATAGTTCAGGTATTGCTGATATTGGTTGCCCATCTGTAGGGAGGCACAGTGGCCCAGTGCTGCCTCACAGTGCCAGGGATCTGGGTTCGAATTCACCCTTGGGTGACTGTCTGTGTGGAGTCTGCATATTCTTCCAGTGTCTGTGTGTGTTTGCTCCGGTTTCTGTCCAAAGATGTGCAGGTTAGGTCGATTGGCCATGCTAAATTGCCCGTGGTGTTCAGGGGTGTGCTGGCTAGGTGCATTGGTTCTAGGAGATGCAGGGTTATAGGGGAGGGGTGGTGGGTCTGGGTGGGATACTCTTTAGACTTTGGACTTGATAGGCCAAATGACCTGCTTTCGCACTGTTGGGAATCTATGATCGTAAATCACCTTTGAACTGAGTGTGTTTGCTAGGTCATCTTGGAGGACACTTGCCTGATGTCATATGTATGACTAGGGAAGGATGGCAGAAGTGTTTCTCTAAAGGAATCAGGAGGGTGTTTAAACAACGAAGATAATTCTTATGGCTGCCATTACTGAGACTAGCATTATATTGCGCATGTATTAATTGAATTTGAGCTCCAGTAGCCTTATATTGGGATTTGAATCCATCCCTCCACAGTAACAGCCTGGACTTCTGGAATAGTAGACATTGCCACTTTGTCACCATCTCCCCTAAAACAAGCACCCTCTCTCATTCACTGAAATCCTCCCTCGGCCCTTGCGCCTTCCATTATTTCCACCACAGGTTGACCTTAAAAACACTAGTCCTGTGGCACAAGTTCACCCTACAAGCACATCACCACCACCCCACCATGTCTCTGTTCACTATTGATCCAACATTCTCTATAAGCTGCATGCTCCAACATTCCATACATTGGCATGCTGATCGGACAGAAGAATCCATACACTAAACAAACAGTTCTTCCTAGCCATATCGGAACTTTCTCCCCATTGGCATGCTGATCACAACATTCGCTTCTGGTTCTGGAAGTCACTACTATGCACGGACCTCAGAGATCCACACAAACAGGAAGAAGTTTAAGGGGAATGCCGTCACCTCCCACCTCCCATGCTTGAGTCCCTACCACAACCCTGGGTAAACAGGACCAGTAGAACCAGTAAGGGGACTGTGTGGGCAGAGCTGGCAGAAAAAGGAGCAATGCAGGAATGAGGTGAGATGGGGTGGGCCGGGAGAGCAGAACCAGAGGGTGCTCAGGAAGAGGAGGGTTGAGCAGAACTTGATGAGGGAGATGTTTGCAGGGACGGGGTGAGGTGGCTAAGAGTACTGGCCATGCGATTCCATTGTGCTAAAGGCAGACCTCAACGGATGACATTAAAGTTGAAGGACTGGAATTGCGTCTTGCCACACAGGCCTTCCTACTTACCCAGGTGATAGATTCACCCTTAAATGGGTGAACAAATTCTCATGACACCCTACAAGTAAGATGTGAAGATGTGTTTAAATACACTCAGCTACTTATACCTCAGCAATTCCATTACCAGAAAGATTTGTACCATTATTTCCTCATGTGACTGAAATAACTCCACAAAAACCAATATCCCGTCAGCAAGTCACCCTTTATTTACATGGACATAATAGATGACACTGACCCAGCTAGCTCAGAGCCAGCTCTCAGAGTGAACAGAACCGCTGATACTCCTATTTATATCAGCCAGGGCTCCCTGATTGGACCAGGTTTACACCCCAACAAGGGAACTCATATTCTATGATGATCTCATTCCACTCACTACATCGTCAGGATGTCAAATCTGATTTAAAACACTCTCTGGAAGCACCTTGGGTTGGTTTGTGTATGCTAGGCTGGCTATATAAATTTAAATTATTTCTGAGATGAAAAAGCAAAGGCAGTGCGTTCCATTTGTTGACCTGCTGTAGCAACTTTTGGGTCAATAATTTGTCATAAACTAGGTCTCAAATTTTAAAAGGGGGACACTTATTTTAAGAAGACAATGGATTTGAAAAGATTTATTGAAGTCATTTAAGCAGTCAACATTTAGAATTTGACACCATATATCCAAAAATTGGGGACATTACAGCAGAAGTGACCGGAGATTACAATATTTAACTGAGGCACTCGTTCTCAGGGTTTGATTTAAGGCCTGAGTGCCACCTTTTCCAGGGCTTGAGAAACCCAGCAGCTGAAGAGAAGTGAGAGCTGTCAAGTCCAGCAGGAAAATGCTCATTCAACACTGTCAGGAAGGACATGGTGTCTCCCAATAGTGTCTGGGGAGTAAACCTTGTACTGAGATCTCTCCATCAAATTGTAGTGTTTGGCCAACTTGCCCACCAAGTGATTTTCCCTTGAAATTTTATCTCCCACAATGTCTCCCCCAGTGATTCTGCCTTGCATCTCCCTACGAATGATCGATCTAAAAACATCTCTTCCCTAATCAACATCCTCCCCACAAACTCTCCCTTTGTGATCACTCTTTCTATGATTTACCACTGCAATTGCTCCCTTGTGATCTCTCAACTAGTGATCTATCACTTTGATTACTTCCCCTGTGAGCTATCCACACAATTTCTCCTCCTGTAATCTTTTGATTAGGTTAGATTCCCTACAGCATGGAAACAGGCCCTTTAGCCCAAATAGTCGACACCAACCCTCCAAAGAGTAACCCACCCCCACCCATTCCCCATGACTAATGCACCTAAATCTATGGGCAATTTAGCATGGCCAATTCACTTAACTTGCACAACTTTGGACTGTGGGAGGAAACTGGAGCACCCAGAGGAACCCCACACAGACACGGAGAGAATGTGCACGCTCTACACAGACAGTTGCCTAAGGCTGGAATCGAACCCAGGTCCCTTGTGCTATGAGGGAGCAGTGGTAACCACTGAGCCACCGTGCCACTCCACTCACTGACTCTGATACATTGCTGTGATCTTCTCAACTCTCAGTCTTTTATATTCTGATTTCTGCTTCCCTTTTATTAACTCGAGCGTGGGAAGGTTCAAGGATGGCTTCCTTGCCCAGAAATCAATGGAAGCGCCTAAACTGGTCACTTAAGGGCCTCAAACCCTTACTATTGGTATTTAACCTGTGGCTGGTCAGGGGCTTTGAGATGTGGGCTTAGCATTTGGAATCCCTGCACGTGGGCCTGGGCACCTGATGGAGTGTGATCTCTCCTTGCTGGACACCAACAACCACCAGGTGGAATGCAGGGAACAGAAAGAGCTTCTTTGTCGATCATGTTGACTTGCATCTTCCCATCCTCATCAAGTCCTCTCTGTCTGGTTCAGGGAAATCCACCCGGCTCACCTTTTTCCTGGTGTTCATGGCCACACTGCTGACAGTGCAAACCGTCATGGTGGCGCTGCTGATATTAGAGAGCTTTAGCCCTCAGAATGGTGAGCAGATCATGGGAGGCAGGCAATCCGTACTTCGCTAAGCTTTCACCGGTAAACTACCCTCACAGGAACTGAGAACCTCAGCAGAAGCAAGATAAGTACTCAAGTGAGACCAAATTCATAAAGCCTCCCAAAAATGCTGTTTCTATCCAAAAGAACTCTCCTGCTATGACCATTAATTTCTGCTCGATGATTCAGGTTAATGACCTTTAATCAGGACTGAGGAAATTTCTGATTTTATAGGTCACACCTATTTAGATTACACGACAGGATTAATGATATTTTAGAATATCCTGATATGAATGCACATTGAAATATCATTGGGAATTAAACAGCATTGTGAAAATAAGAATCATATTGTTAATTAGTTACACAATGTAAAGCAAACTAGGTGCCATTTTGGGTAGATTTTAAAAGTCTTCCCTAGCCCTTTTCTACTGTGTTCCATTTAGGTTCAGCTTTGATCTCTGGATGCAGAAAAGTTGTTCTTTTGAAAGAAGAGGCAGTTGCTACATTTTTAAAATAATCTTTGACCTTGCCTTTTCAGCAAATCCCAATATTGATATATTACCAATAGGAGGACAAGATCTTGTGCTTTGAACCACTTTATATGTTTCTCCCCTTTTGAGATCTTCAGGCTTTTAAAATGTATCTTGCCATTGGTCAATTATATTGCCTTTATTTATTTTGAATCCTCCATTATTCTTTACATCCTTAGTGATGCCTTGTGCTGAATC
Organism: Hemiscyllium ocellatum; assembly: GCF_020745735.1. Taxonomy (NCBI): domain Eukaryota; kingdom Metazoa; phylum Chordata; class Chondrichthyes; order Orectolobiformes; family Hemiscylliidae; genus Hemiscyllium; species Hemiscyllium ocellatum. Next base: position 46,212,387 of record NC_083414.1, on the reverse strand, counting down.
AAACATACAGTAGGTGAAGCAGGGGTTGAGCTTTCAGACAGAAGCTTCTGTGACAAGCATCATAAAAAAAAGACTTTTTATTTTTAAAGTATCCCTATAATTATAGATGTTGTGCCGTCATAGATGCTGCAGTTTAAATTTAGAATAATTATTCAAGCATTTGAGGTTTTGGGCATGAGTTTGACACATTTGAGAATTAGTCAGTCTGGGGAAGTCGCTGTGAAGAGAGAACTTTTCTCGCTGGGATTTCATAAATATTCATTTGGATTAAAGAGTATTTTTACCGCGCTGACAGTTCTGTTTGAATGGGGATGTACGTCTGTTTGCGTTCCTTCGAGGTTTTTCTCTCTTTTTGTGCAATACTCACTTATAAATTAAAAATAACAATTCATTAAATTAGTTCCTTGGATTTTTGGAAAACATTTTCAGCCCCAGAGCCTCACTGGAATTTCAGCCAATTGTATCACAGAATGGCATAGCTTATTTTTGTGATGCTTCATGTTGCCAACATTACACATAGGAGGAGTTACCTCAGCCACTCTCTTAGTGCTCATGGCCATACCCCTGGAACCAGTCGCTTGCTTTCTTCCTCCTCATTTCTTTTCCATTGAAGTATACTCTGTAACAAAGGGTAGGACAATAGCCAAATAGAGAAAAGAGAAAATTGCATGTAAAACAAATTACATGTACATTTTCTACCTTCTGCACTCAAGAAATTTATATTCCATTTGCCAATTAAGGTTTTTATTGTGGATAGCCCCTTTGACCTAAGATATTTAACAAAAGTCTTCAGGTAGAACTAACACTTTCAAATTATTATTTGGGTTTAACTTGTTTTTTTTCAATCTCAGTGCATTTATTCAGTTCTATTTTAAGTACCTAAGGTCATTGAATAGCAATAGTGGATTGTGTATTTTGTTTTGGGAAATTGAAGATGGATCGAAAGACTAATGGAGTTGACATTTCAGTCTTGTCTAGTCTTATCACTTTGCTAAGACATTTCACAATGCTGTCAATGGTTGCAGCAGGGTGTTATAAATTGTCTCCCTTGGAGCTATTCCTATAAATTAGTTAACATACTGTCTATGCTTTCCTCTTCTTTCAGGTCATCAGGTCAAACAGGGCACATGCGAGGTTGTTGCTGTCCACCGGTGCTGCAACAAGAACAAAATTGAGGAACGGTCGCAAACAGTGAAATGCTCTTGTTTTCCGGGCCAAGTAGCTGGTACAACCCGAGCTCAACCTTCATGTGTTGAAGGTAAGGGGTTTGCTTCAATGTCCAACTCTTTTACCTTATGCTAAATCTCTATCACATTATTAGAACACTGATATTAACAAACAACCATCTACAGTACTTGGTTTTGTATGCAGTATACAGCTCTGTGCAATTTTAAACATCAAAAGTTTCACCAAAGTGTTGTAAAGCTACTTCTCAGTATGAATTAAAATGAAAAGGATGCAAGACTGAAGAAGTTAAAAATAACCAGCAGTTGGAAGGAATATCTTATGTCGCAGTATAACAACCACACATACCTTTACACATATTTTGTGGAACTACTGTTCTGTGCTGCTCACTGTTTGGACATCCATGTAAATAGAGAATTCCAAAGTGGTGGTTTAACATATGGACAAGAAAGAACACTTTTTGTATAGGTGCTTGAAGCTGTGCACAGAGTTAGCAAGGTTGACAGCTTAAGGTAGATGTTTTCAGATTCATGATGGAGAGATGCTGGTGTTCAAATCTAGGATTCATAAATTTTAACATTCAAAGGTGGATTGGAGGGAATAAGAGCACTGTGAGAATAATTCTCAGAGGAACAAATAAAATATGTTGACAACTAGGATTGAAGAAGTTTACACAGATAAGGGACCTACACAAGAATTTGTGCATGTGCTGGGCGAGATATACTGACATACTGGGAATAGGTAGGCAGCCTGTTGGAGAAGGATACTGGAAGAGACCCACTGCATGAGAGAAGTGATAGAGGAGCAGCATGTATTATTCCATTTTAAATGTTAACTCGGTTCTCAAAATGCTTTTATTTAGTAGTCACCCTTTTCTTTCTCTCGCTTCAGTTGCTCCTCTTGCTGATTAAGTAATTGAACTGTAATTTCTGAGAGCACTTTCGAAGTGGTCATCCAGGGACAAAATTAACAGTCACTTAGATGAATATGGATTCATTAAGAAAACCTGTATGGATTTATTAAAAGGAAATTGTGTTTAAGTAACTTGACTGAGTATTTTAATGAGGCGGCAGAGACAGTTGCTGAGGGTAATATGGTTAACGTGGTATCCATGGACTTCCAAAAGACATTGATAAAGTACAACATGTAGGGCATGTCAAAGCCCAAAGAATAAAAGGGGCAGGGCAACATGGATATAATGTTGGCCCAGTGGCAGAAAATAAAAAATAGAATTAAACTGTTGTTTTTCAGAAAATTGTGGCGTTCCCCAGACATTGGGACCATTGCTTTTCCTGTTGTATATTAATGACCTGGAATTGAGCATGTAGGGCACAATTTGAAAATTTGTAGATGACACGAAACTTGGAAATATTGTGAGCTATGAGGGGGATAATGTTAGACTTCAAGAAGAAATTAGCTAATGAAATAGTTGGAGAAATGAAGGATAATTCCAAGAAGTGTGATCATTTTGATAAAAATCAGAAAAAGCAAAAATAAAATATACAGTTCAAAAAAGGCAGTGCAGGAGCGGAGAGATAGGAGTGTAAATTGTAGAGGTTGAGCAGGTAAAAAAAGTGATTAATAAGGCATTTGGGACTCTCGGTTTTAGTAACAGAGATATAGGGCTGACATTTTCCATTTGTAGTTAGTGTGCTGTTGAGTGAGTTTCGAATGTCCAGTTCATATGGCCATGGCCTGGGATGAATTTTCTCACATGATCTCTCACTTTTCCCCACATTAATTACACAAACAAGATGTTTGGCATGTTTGTCAGGCAATCAAGGGACAAGCAAGATGGAAATGCAAGACCAGTGCTGAGACTTCCAGCTCCAACTTCTGGTGCTATATTTAAAACTAATCTGCATACCGCCTCAAATGCTGCAAGCTAGGAATGGCCCCTCGCACTCAATGTTCCCTTTCAGCTGTTTGGCCTTGCTCAGTTCCGAGTCAGGGAGGTGCTGGCAGATAAGGTTGTGGAGTGGAAAGCCAGGCTCTTTCCTATTGACCTTTAAAGGAGGCCAGGCTAAAAGAGCCAGCCACCCTGAATTGAAATTGCGGTACACATCAGGGCCAGGTCTCATGTTCAAAGGGACTCTCAGTAATGCTGCAAGATGCTTTTCTATAAGGGTAAGCACTACCATTAACTCTTTGCTACTCCACACCAAAAGGCTAGCACACAGTCTAACATTACCACTGCACAAGCATCCTCCCCAATGACTTCAAATCTCAGTATCACATGTATAAGGTCCATTCAAGGGCTCACACCCATCTCATTGTCCCAAGCTGCTAACCTTCTGTGCCCTCTGCATGTACTACTTACTAACTGGGGACACCTCACCACACCTCTTATTCGTGCATGAGCATACCTGCATCCATTGCCATCATGCTCAATCTCTTCCTTTGTCTCATTGCAGGGAAAAAGAAACAGGGCTAGACCCTGCACAGACGTTGCAACAACACTCCCCATGACTTACCTTCCATCCTCAAACTGCTTGTTGTTGACCTGTAGGACTGACTGTTGCCGCTGTATTGTTATGGCTAATCCAATTCAGTTTCTAGTCAATGATAACCCAAGGATGTTGATCATGGATAATCTATTTGGTGGCAATGCCATTGACTAGGAAAGGATGATAGATACCTATTGTTGGCGATGGTCATTGCCTGGCACTTGTATGGTGCAAATGTTACTTGTCACTTGTCAACTCAAACATGAAAACTGTTCATGTCTTGCTACATTTGGATATGGAATTCCCCAATATCTGTGGAGTCATGAAGGGAGCTGAACCTTCTGCAATTGTCAGCAAACATCTTGAAATCTGACCCAACAATGAGAGAAGGTCATTGATGAAGCAATTGAAGATGGCTGGACATTTTTATCATTGACCTTCCCTCCATCATAAGGTCAGGAGTGGAGATGCTTGCTGAAGAGTTGTGAAAAATTTCTGCATGTACAATACTGGTTTCAAAATGATGCACTAAATGAGAAATCTGAGGAGGTGAAGAGATTGAGTGAGGTGATGATGAGATAGAGCTGACGCAATCAACATTAATGTGAAACTTGATGTCTTTTCAGATGAATTCACAAAAGGGCAGTATCTAAATAAGAATTAGGAGGGGACTTTAAGAGTGCAGGGAGACATTTTTGAGGGTCAAGCTCCTACCATACTTGATCATTTGGATTGGAACCAAATGAAGGAACTGGTATCTATTGAAGTAACGCTACAGTGGCATTGGAGGAAGACGGTGTGGTTAACTGAGTCACAGTTTGCAAACAGAGGATGAGATGGAATAATTTACCACTATTAAGTTAGTCAGAAAATCAATTGTGATTTTTACAATGTGGCACTTGGAACCACAATCAAAGTGTTTAAAATTTGGCATTGTGGGGAAAAATGAACACGGACTTATAATTTGACAACAAGTTGAAGGACTTCAGAAAGTAAATGTAGGCTGGAGATATTAATAGATAAGATTCTGTGAATATGTAATTCTTTACTATGGTGATTGGTTGCCATAGAGGCCTTTGCATTTTCTTGGGGAATGTGGGTGCATGTTAGGATTGAAGGCAGATGCGTGCTTAGAGAAGGTAGAAGGCAGTAAAATTTGCTTTGAACTGCTTTAAAGAAATATAGATCTTTTATTTTATAAATGCTGGACTTTTTGTGCTATATTAGAGTTTGCATAATTTGCTTTTGGGGTCTTAGAGATTTATCATTTTGTAGATTTTATTTGACATCGTTTACCTCCCTCTGGTCATTAAATAAATTGGACAGTCTGTACGACAGCTTCAACCATACAATGATTGTGGGATGGGAAAACCTTAATACAAACAAAAATATCCCTTCGTCTTTTTCATAATTTTTGATGAACTTAGGAGTTGAAATTTGGATGCGGCCAAAATGCGTAAAAAGGATCATCTAAAAGAAAATAAATCTTCAAAAAAAGTATATAATTAGCTTCCAAATTTCTATTGTCTGTTTTGTGCTAATGCTGAAAATGGCTTTCATTGTCTTAGAGGGTAACTTACTCTGAAAACTCAAAAAACAATATTTGCAATGCTGTAATTCAAAAAAGATTAGAATTTAAAACGACAACCTGTTTATTATTGTGGCTTTGTTTCATTGACAGCAAGTTGTTGGACTGATTGCTGGTGTCAGTTGTATGGAAAAATGCATGCCCCTTATGAGAAATATTTTACTGCAACTTTGGAAGTAAAATTATGTCACTTTTTGATAAGACGTCCCCTGAGGCTTAAAATAGAATGCAAGCAACATGACATCTTTTTCAGAGGATTATATAGAATTATGATTCATTTTACTTTTCTAAAAAATTCTTTCTAATTGCACTTAATGATATTTAAACAATGAATTTGATGATTGCCATCAAAGGAATATCTACTCAGCCAAGTTAAGGTTGCCACATTTATGAGCTGTGACCTGGAAGACTTATTAATTCCTAGAACCTGAGGAAGTTGAACTGATTAGTTGAGATATACCAATTAAATCAAGCTATTTTAACAGCTATGTATTTTCAGCTGTGTAAGCTGCTTCCCCACCCTCACACTCTGACACTGTTTACAGCAATGTTAAGTTGTTGGCATGTTTTCTATAGGTCTGAACCAGCTCCCTAGTTTGATTTGTGTTTTAACCCTGTTTAAATTATTGAAGCTGCTCCATAACACTAGACATCTACAGCCTGCCAGAGGCATCAATAAAAGGGATGGAAAATAGAAGGAAAGAATTCCTGAAATAACATATATTAAATCTAAAGGAATGCTTTGAAAGGGTATGAAGTATAATTGAGAGGTTATATTCAGAAATTGATACTGGGAAGTACTTGGAACAGACACTGTTTTCTCTAGATTTGTCTTCCTCTACAAGCCACATTTCATCTTTGCAAGATATACAGTGGCACGGAGTGATAAGTTTAAGTGTTATTAGACTATAATGACCGGAACATTGGGCAAGGCTCACTGAACTATGTCTCTCAAAGTACAGAAAAATTGAAACATTAAAGTTATATTAAAGAAAATAAAATAAATATGGTATGCTTAGAGAAGGCATGTCCTATTTATCACTTCAAATTGTGCTCCTGAGAGATCCTCTGGAACTGACTTTTTAGAAAAATATACACTCTCAAGGTGAATAAGATAGCTGTCAAGGTCAGGTGACATTTTCAATTTCAACACAAGCTATCTCAAGTTTCTGGAAATTTCCTAATTAAGTTATCCTACGTTGAGTACATCTCCTTAAATGGACATTGTGGAATTGACACCTGCCATTTTTCAACATTGATTCCAAACATGGTATGAATCAATTTTAGACTCGAAGTTTGACCAGAAACTAGCTAGGTATCAATTTTGGTGAGTTTTATGGAGAGTTTCTCTCCATGAACCCTAGCAAGATTTCTCACAATATTTTCCAAAACTCACCCCATTAGCTATGCACCATACCTTGAATGGCACCTCCTCATGCTATCTTCCCTCTCATTAGAGGAAGATGTACTCACCATTGCTGAGTCTTCCAAAGATTCCTGACATTGACACCATTTTTAAAGTCCAGCTATACACAAGGTCAAGTGCAGTTAGTCAAGAACTGCCCTTCACTGGTACATGGCAAGAAGGTAACCAAAAGAAACACGTCTCAAAAAGTATGCCAACACCTCATTGTGAATATGTGTGCATTCATAAATCTATTGCGATTTAAGAAACAAGCTGCACATCTTAAATGTCCTTCGTATCACCCTGCCTAAGGCAGTGCTACTCTTTACCTCGTGTCCGATGTAGCCTAACATCTTCTTATTGTTCCATGAAGGACCATCAAAACATTTGCTTGTGTTCAGCATCAGCAAAGTGAAGAATAGACAAACAGAAACTGTATTTGCCTCTGGGAACAGACACGACTGCTTTCCTTTTGAGCAGCAAAGTTTATAGCCAGTGATGATCACTGCACCCACATCTCATCTGTTGGGTCTGGCTGTCAATTAAGTTCTGATTTGCTTGTTGCAGTTGACACTATAGTGCTCAATCATGCAGAACATGATGTTCCTTTGCTCAATATCCTCATCTTCCTCTTGGGAAACCAGCTCTTTAGAGTGCATCGCATCCACTCATTATGTGCTGCAGCTATGTGGAATATTCTCAGATTATACGTCACACTCTGTCTGGTGTGTACTGTAAGCTTTCACACTCCTACTCCCTCCACCCCAGATTACAGCCATACATCAACTTAAGCAACAGAACTTCAACTTCAGATACCTGTCATAAGAAATAGGAACATGAGTGAGTTATTCAGCCCATCATGGTTACCCCACTACTGCACAAGATCATGGCTGATCTGCCTCAGGCTCCAACTTCCTTTTTGTGGCAACTCCTCATAGCCTATAACTCCTTGATATTTTAAAAATCTCTCTACCTCCTCTTTTAGTGATCTAGCCTCCACAACTCTTTGAGGTAGAAATTCCAGACATTCACTACTGTGTGGAAAAATAAATTCTGTTGCACCGTGATTCAGTGATTAGCACTGCTGCCTCACAGCACCAGGGTCCCAGGTTTGATTCCAGCCTTGGGCGACTGTCTGTGTGGAGTTTGCACATTCTCCCTGTGCCTGCCTGGGTTTCCTCCGGGTGTTCCGGTTTCCTCCCACAGGTCCAAAGGTACGCAGGTGAGGTGAATTGGCCATGCTAAATTGCCCATAGTGTTAGGTACATTAGCCAGAGGGAAATGGGACTGGGCAGGTTACTCTTAGGGCAGCACGGTGGCACAGTGGTTAGCACTGCTGCCTCACAGCGCCAGAGACCCGGGTTCAATTCCTGCCTGTGTGGAGTTTGCACGTTCTCCCCGTGTCTGCGTGGGTTTCCTCCGGGTGCTCCGGTTTCCTCCCACAGTCCAAAGATGTGCAGGTCAGGTGAATTGGCCATGCTAAATTGCCCGTAGTGTTAGGTAAGGGGTAAATGTAGGGGTAGGGGTATGGGTAGGTTGCGCTTCGGCGGGTCGGTGTGGACTTGTTGGGCTGAAGGGCCTGTTTCCACACTGTAAGTAATCTAATCTAATCTTTGGAGGATCAGTATGGACTTATTGGGCTGAAGGGCCTGTTTCCACACTGTAGGGAATCTAATCTTAGTTTCACATGAGTGTCCTCTTATTCGGTAATTATATCTCCGAATTTGACGGTCCTCCATGAGTCAAAACATATTGTCAGTATCAACCCTGTTAAATCACCTCAAAATCCGATGTGTTTCAATGAGATCACATTTCATTCTTTTAAATTCAAATGAATAAAAGCCTAATCTAATTAACCTGATAAATCGAGTCCTTCATGCTTTCTGTTTCTCTACCTTCTTGAACAGAGGCATCCTATTAGTGGTTTCACAATTCCTGAAACCTTCCCGAATATAACAATAAATGTTTAGGCTACTTTTGCAGTTACTTATTTTAAAACCTTGCATGTAGGCCCTGGTGATTCGTCTGTCTTCAGACATATAATTTCTCAAATACGTTGTCCTTCATGTCAGAGACTGTTGCAAAACTTTTCTCCCACTAGGACCTTCCTTATCTGAAATCTTCGGAATATTTAAATGTCCTTCACTAGGAAAACTGATGTAAAAGTGGTTCAAATTATCTGCTGTTTCTCTATCTCCAATCTCAATTCCCCAGTTTAATCTATAATGGGTTGCTGGAGACTTTAGCCATTCTCTCATTTTCTTTACTTGCAGAAGTGTGTGCTGCTTGTTTTCACGTTTCATATCAAACTTACTTTTAGAATCAAATTTCTCCCTATTTATCAGCTTCTTAGTTATCTGGCAAGTGTGGTAGGTCAGAGAATTTTTTTAGGAACCAGCTAAAAAATCTGAAAAAAAATCCTTTGACCTACCATTCTTGCTGCTTTTATACCTTAGTTTTTGATTGGTTACTCTCCATGACTGTTTTGTTAATTGTGGATGGTTTATCCTTCTCATCGAGTCCTTTTTGTGACCAGAGTAAATTTTTTCTGAGAGCTGTGAAACATCTACTTAAAGGTGTGCCATTCCTGTTCAATTGACCTTCCCCAGGTCTATTTTCCCAGTCTGATTTAGATAAGACCTCTGTGATTTATACCTCTGTGATTGTGAAAATCAGATTGGTAGCAGATCTCAAGAAAAAGAATTTGAGGAATGTCTGAAGCATCTTGTGGTAGAGCCCATTAGAGAACTAAATTTTGGATTTGGTAATGTGTAATGAACCAACGGTGGAAGTAATCTATGTGGACTTCAGCAAGGTGTTTGACAAGGTTCCTCACAGTAGACCGGCTATCAAGGCTGGATCACATGGTGTCAGTGACAGTGAGCCATTTGGATACAGAACTAGCTTAAAGGTAGGAGAGAGAGGGTGGTGGAGGAGGGTTGTTTTTCACACTGGAGACCTTTGACCAGCGGTGTGCCACAAGGATTGGTGCTGGGTTCACTGCTTTTTATCATTCATATAAATGATTTGGATGTGAATACAGGACAAACAGTAAGTAAGTTTGCATATGACACCAAACCTGTTGCTGTAGTGGACAGTGAAGAAGGTTATCTTGGAGAACGATGGGACCTTGATCAGATAGGCCGAGGAATGGCAGATAGAGTTTAATTAAGATAAATGCGAGGTGCTACATTTTGGAAAGGCAAATCAGGGCCGGACTTATACACTTAATAGGAGGGTCCTGGAAATAGTTGCCAAACAAAGAGACCTTGGGGTGCAGGTTCATAGTCCCTTGAAAATCGAGTCACAGTTAGACAGGTTAGGGAAGAAGGCATTTACCATACTTGCCTTTATGATCAGTGCATTGAGTTTAGGAGTTGAGACGTCACGTTGCAGTTGCATAGGACAGTGGTTAGGCTTCATTTGGAATGTTGCCTACAATTTTAGATGCCCTTCATGGGAATTATGTACAGGCCTCTAGAAGTTTTCAGGATGTGGAGAAGAAAATAAATCCGGAGATAGAAAAGGCATGTAAGAAAAGGCAGAATAAAATAATCACGGGGGATTAATGCTCTTGCATTCACAATGGTCATCGAAAACCATCACCATCTTCAATTATTGTCAGATGACTCCCTCCAGAATGCTACAGGAGGCATTGCCAAGTGTTCCCAGTTGACAATGCATAAATTTAGAAGACAAATGACCCGTGACGTTTTTTTGCCAGAGCTGACAATTATGCACACCTTCTTTGCAATAACAACAGTCAGAATGAATGTGCTTTCAGACTTACAGTTTGTCTGTCTTCACAGAGGTGTAGGGCCTCATTACAAAGTCAATATAAGACACTCCTGGATCACAGTGGAGAATTGCCAACCACAAGGGCATCTGTTGCCTCAATGTGCAGCTGGTGTACTGTCAAAGGAAGATCTCTGCATGTATGCACTAGAATCCTTGGGAGTTCTCATTATGTAGTAGCTTTCTGTTAGTTTGGACATGCAACAAAATGGTGGCTGCAAGATGATAAAAATGCCCACTTCAAATTTGCTGATAAGACACCTCAGGACATGAAAAATGAAACCCCAATAGCGCTATGGTGAATGCTATATCAACGATAGAGTTTTGGTTGTATTTCAGTATGCAGCAGTCAAGGTCTTCAGAGTGATCATGGTGTACATGATGTACACAGAGCAATATTTGCATCTATAGGATTTGCATTCTGAGATGAATAAGAGGGGGAGGAAGAGCAAAAAGATTTAGAGGATGAAAATGATGGCAATGCACTCCTAATTGCTCACATTTACTGCCTGGGATCAAAGGATGCTTTTATTAATATAGGGTTCAATTAGGCTACACTATATCACAAGCATATGAAAGGACCATTATTCCCATTACATTTTCCAAACCAGTCTCACAAATCAGTCTTGCAATTGACCACACTGTTTGACCAACTCCCCACTCATCCCATTAATGCATATTTCCAATTCTGTATCAATGAATGTGACTTGCACCAAGGGATGCACCGAATAGAAATGTGGTGCAAATAATATTCATGTGAACTAACTAAACTTAAGTCAACACTGTCTCTTAGATCCTGTGCAAAACCTTGTGCAAATACATAACTTTACTCTCCCTTTATGCAGAATGCTGATAAGAGTTCCTGCTGGTAAGAGTCAGTTAACTAAGAAATTAAAGAATTAAATAGAATAACATTTCACTTGGATTGAGTATCTACAAGGAGCATTCCTAAGAAACATGTTAAAACTTTGCTTTGTTGCTTATTTCAACATCTTCCTACACTGGTTTATATAGACGTTTTTTTTGTGAAATATGCTACATCGTCCATTCTTTGGCTTCAGCAGTGGTAGAAGGTCAGATCATTGTTCTGAATCCTGTAATGCTCTTGACCAACATTGTCTGACTGTTGAAGCCTGTAAAGACCCTCCAAAAGGATCCTCTGTTTCGTGGAAGAATAGGAGACAGGGCAGTACATGAGGTTCTTACTGAAGACAGTGATGGGAGGCGGAAGAATTTTGAATGCAATTCTCTATTGCATGTCCCTTTTGACCATCATCTCTGTCATGAGCCAATAGCATGTCATTGCTATCATTGTGGCAGTGAACTCTTCATTGCAGACTAAGTCATTATGGTAGGGTTAAGATGAAAGTATGTGACATTCAGTTTGCAATGACGTTCATGATAGCCTTCACAGTCTAGATCACAACAACAAGACATGCATGATTGCTACATTGATGTTCACAAAGCTGGTCAATCTCTCCAAACAAGAGAAGTTTACTGCCATGCCCTTACGCTTGAGGTGGACTCCTCAATTCTCACTGCAGTATGTGAGCAAGTCCCCTATCATTGCGTCACCCATTGTTCTCTGTTGCTCAATGATTCTGTTTTTCATCAATGGCCTTTTAGGGTACAGTACCTGTATCTATTTGAACATAGTTTTTTAAGGGCTGCCTTTTGTGATGTGAACTCTCCACTGCTGTCCCTTTGCCAATACAGAGGAACCTTGATTATCTCAATATCAATTATCCGAATTTCGGATTATCCGAAGAAGATGTCAAGGTCCCGATAGAAACATTAAATCAAAGAGGTGTTTCAACACTGATAGTGCCTTTTGTTTACAATGATTAAAAATGAATTTGGCTTATTGAAATGCTGCTGAGAACAGTGCTGGACATTAATGGGAGCCCAGGCACCATCTCCTAATGACTGATTGCTTGCCCTCTCTCTCTCTCTCTCTCCACACTTACCCTGGAGTTCGACACAGGGGTGTACCCTAAACCCCCTTCCCCAGAAAACCTCCCCAACATTGGCCCGTAGAGGGCAGAGGTGGAACTTGACACAAAGTTGCAGTAAAAAGGTCTTTGTGTGTGAGTGTAATTTTGAGACTCACCCCACAAAGGCAGCAGTAGTCTTTACTGTTGGTGTACAGTCTGGCTTCTCCAGAGTGGGGCTGAGGGGAGGTGGGGGCGTGGTCATGGGGGCTCACAGGGATGAGAAAGCACAGGAGGGCAAGGGGGGACCCTGGTTGGACAGGGTGGATAGAGGGTGAGTGGCTGGGTAAGACGGGGGAGGGGCAGGGGCGAATGGGGGGGCAGGGGCGTGGACAGGGATGTGGATGGTGGATGAGGGCAGATGGGGGGGCTGGGGTGTGGACGGGGCTGCGGATGGTGGGTGGGGATGGATGAGGGGCGGTGTTAGAGAAGGTGGGGGCAGGAGTGGTGTGCGGATGTGGGGGTGGTGATGGGGGGCAGGAACTCACGTGCGGTGTGCTGCTGCCTAGTGTCCTGAACGGGAGCGGACTTAGCAAATGCTCGCTGTGTCAATCCCATTGAACTGATGGGGGTGGGGGGGGTGGTAGGCTTTATCAATGCTGCAGGTTGCTTATGCACAGGTGTGTCTCTGCTCAGAAACAAACCCTGAGACAGAGAGAGGGAGCAAGGCAGGCAAAGTGAGGAAAAAAGAAACTTCAGAAAACTCCGAGCCCCAGAGGAGAGGCATTGAATCCAGTTAAGCAATAATCAATTATCTGAACAAAATACTATCTGTGCATCTCATTCGGATAATCGAGGTTCCTCTGTACTCACTTGTAAAGTGTGAGTCGCCAGATGTAAACTCAACTGTCAATATGAGTATCTGTTTGTATGTAGCATGCATGAGTTGTGGGATTGTGTATTCGCAGGAGATCTCAGCATCTCTGATTGTCCTCCACAATCTCTCACATGCCTGAGGGTATTGTGGGGAATGTAAGATATGAATAAGCACTGGCAAGACAAAAAGATGCCAAGCTATCATTATGCAGTTTATGATATTTCACTCACTGTTGAGAAATCAAGTCAACATAACTAGAGCCTATGACATGTAGGTGGCTAATAATTAATTGAATCATGAAGCTGGGAGCATCACTGCTAATGTAATTTAACAAATGAGTGCAAGTTTATTACACAACACAAAAATCATCTATATGATATTTTAGAAAGATCTTGAAATAAGCTTCAAAACAAAATTGAAGCCTATATCCCAGGTATCTTTTCTGATCACCTAAACCTTTCGTCAAGACAGCTTGAAAACTTCTACACAAACTCTCATAGCACAGAGACTTTATAAATGTAAACTATTCTTTTATGGTGAAACTGTTGGCTTGAAGCGGAAATCCTGATTTTTATGAGCTGAAATCGACCACTATTGGTATCATGGATTTTATGGTCAACTTTGTATGCATTTCATTATTTAACAGCACAGGGACCCTACACGGCACTTCGTGAAGTCACATGCCTTTATGGAAGTTATATCTGCAGTTTGCTGTTCCAACTTACTTTCTGACTTCCAAAAAACAAAACAAGTTATCTTCTCACAATGGAGACTACTCATCTTTTCCTAAAAATATATTTTTATTGGAAAAATAGATTTTTTAATATTACAACAATACAAAAATACAACACAAGTAAAAGAGAATCCAACCCTCCCTCATGTACAAATGTATAAACACATATAGAAAAGTATAGAATAAGAAAAGCCAAACTGGCTATTTAACAAAATTAATAAATAATAACCAACAACAAATGAATAAGTAGTACTAACTCAGCCCAGCCAAACAAAATCCTCATACATTCACAGTTCCTCCTCTCTGGATATTGGACTCATGAAACACAATTGTTACGGCTATATAAAAGCCCTTGTTAGTGTGGCAGATAAATCTGTGTCCAGGTACTCCAAAAAGGGCTACCATGTCTTATAAAAATTCTTAGTTTTGTGTTATACCACATTTGTGAGAAAATCCAAGAGAATATGCTCCATAACAATTTTCTGCCAATCCAACAGGCCCGGCGGGTTTTCGGATATCCAACCTAGCAAGATATTCTTTCTTGCACAGAACGTGAGAATATTGAAAAGTCTTTTCTTATGCACGTCTGCACGGAATACAGTGGGCGGGGAGGAAGGAGAGAGATAGGGTCCTTCTCCACCCTTACACCCAAAATCCTCTCCATTGCACCCACCACAGCACACCAATTTGTTTGAAGTCTATCGCAAGACCAGAGACAATGGGTAAGAGTGCCCGTACAGACCTTGCACTTGGGACATGCTGAAGCTACCCCTGGTTTAAATTTTGACAATCAGTCTGGAGCCAAGTGGACCCTGTGGAGAATCTTCAATGATAAAATATGGGTCCTATTGCATATTGATATCTTCCTTGAATTGTCCCAAATATCCTCCCATGCCTCTGAGGAAACTTCAACACTCAGCTCTCTCTCCTATACCTTGCAGAGGCGATCAAACTCAGCTGAGGTGGCACCCTCAATTGATGATATAAAGTACTGACAGAAACTAGCACTTAACACCCCCCCTCTCTATGTCAGATTATTAAGGATCAGTCAAAAGTGTTGTTTTTATTTGAATAAAATCCCTAACTTGAAAAAGTAAGAGGTCTCTATTAGATAACTCCTACTTCCGTACTAGCTGATTGAAGGACATCATTATGTCTCCCTCAAATAAATCACCCATGCAAGACACACTCCAAGCTGCCCAACATTTAAATCCGGAATCTATCATCCCCAGTTGAAAACCTGGCATACTCACTAAAGTTGTAATCGAAGATGTTTTGCCATATTGCCTTCTCTCTGCTGAATTGCCCTCAGTGCTTTAACAGTATTGATGACTATTGGGTTATGGTAATATTTCCTAACTGTCCTCATTTTGTCTAAAAACAGCAAACTGGTAAGGGGGCACCTTGCCTGGGAGGCTTCGATATCTAGCCACATTGAAAGAGGGTCCCCACAAGCAGGACAAAAGCGAACTTAGTTGGTAATTTTAATGTCTGAGGGTACATTCCTCCCAATCTGTGAGGCAATTGCAGTTTAGCTAAATTAATGAGGGGCCACTTACAATGCCTGAGTGTTTGCTTATTGAAAATCTGGGAAGCATCTGTATAGGGTACAGCAAATGGGGGAGAATATTCATCTTAATAAGCGCTATCCGACCCAACACGAGACTCGAAGTGCTTCCCACCTTTGAAGATTTTGTTCAATTTTATCAAATAATTGGATAAAATTGGCTTTGAACAGCCAATCCAGAACTGAATATGCCCAAGTACACAAAACCCCTCTGTGGCCACCTAATTGGGAATCTATAGTCACCCTCAAGACCTAGCTCCTTCGTAAGACCACCCACAGGCATAGCCTCTGATTTCGCAAAATTAATCTTGTACCCCAAAAAATGCATGAATGCATTGTTTCAGGCAAGGCACTGAATCTGCTGGCTTTGTTAAAAAAAAAATTAGGACATTGCCTGCATACAACAAAATCTTATGTAATTTTGACCCTAGTTTTGGAACTGATATATTGGGATCCCCACTAATGGCCTCTGTCAATGGTTCAATCACCAACGTAAAATGCAGTGGTGAAAGGGGACAGCCCTGCCGGCTGCCCCTAAAAATATTAAAATTGCTTGATCGTATCCCATTGGTGATAACCGCCGTGAGGGGGCCACCATAGAGAACCTTTATCCATCTTATAAAGACTTTGCCTAAACCAAACCGATCGAGAGTATAGAAAAGGTACAATCACTCAACTCGGTCAAATACCTTCTCTGCATTTAGAAAAATCAGCAATCCCTGTACTGACTGTTGTTGACTTGCTTGAATTACATTAAGCAGCCTCCTAATGTTATTCTAGCATCTGTGAACCTTTATGAAGACCGTATGACCTCTTTAATAATAGAAGGTAACACAGTCTCCAGCCTTAACATGAGAGTCTTATAGAGGATTTTAAAGTCCACAATTAAGAGTGAGATTGGCCTGTATGAAGCCCAGTCTTCTTGGTCCTTCCCTTTTTTAAGAATAAGTGAAATATTGGCCTTTCTCAGAGATGGTGGGAGACAATCGTGACTGTATGAATCATTAAACATATTGAGCATCGGGCCTGACAGTATACTTAGAAATTCCTTGTAGAATTCACTGGGAAGTCCGTCAGGACCAGGTGCCTTTCCACTCTGAAGCTGTCTCACAGCTTCCTGCACTTCTTGCTCTGATAAGGAGGCACTGAGAAAGGACTGTTGTTCGGGAGTCACGCCCAGGAGCTTCAGATCCTTAAAAAAAATTCCAATTTGGCCTGCCCCTCCCCACAATCCTCGGATTGGCTTAACTTTGAGTAACATCTCTGGAACGCCACATTAATCTTTTTAGAATCACTGTTAGATTCCCAGACCCTTCCCTAATCGCTTTAATGGCTTGTGGGTACTCCTTTACCTGGTGAGATACACTAAGTATTTGCCTGGCTTGTCACTGCTCTTATAACCTTTGCTTTGCAAAAGCCAGCTCCTTCTTTACCGTCTGCATGAGCATGAAATATAATGCGGATAGAAGTGCTGTAATCATCTGTAGTTTGACCAAGGGTCTGTCGAAGCAAGCCTTCTTGACTGCCTTCAACCGTGCTTCAAGGAGATGTGCTGCTCACCCTTCTGCCGCTTCCTACTGGCGGAATAGAAAATAACTAACCCCCTAGCATAGGCTTTGGCAGTTTCCCAGAGGATGGATGAACTACCTATCGAGCCTAAGTTGATGTCTAGGAACACCTGAAATTTCCTAGAGAAATACTCACAAACTTATTATCCTTGAGGATAAAGGGATCCATTTGCCATTGCCTCGAACCCACTGTAACCTCCTTAATCTTAACCATAATGTACAGTGGAGCATGATCAGAGGTGGTAATATTACCAATCGTACATGATACCACCAAATCCAGGGGTCAGAAAAAAATCAACCCTAGTATGATATCTGTGCAGATTGGAGAAAAACGTAAAATCCCTGCCTGTAGGGTGGGACGTCCACCAACCATAATTTCCCACACAGACCCACTAACTGTTTTGTTTGTATAGAGGGTATCGAGGGTCCTTTGGGCAACCTGTTTACTGTGAGATCCATGAGACAGTTAAAATCTCCCTCTATAATGATGTGCCGGGACTCGAGACTTATTAGTTTAGAAAAAGCATCTACCAAAAGTTTAAAGGGATGAGCTGGTTGGCAATAAACATTTAAAACACCATATTCTTCCCCAGTTATCAAGGCTTTAAGAATTACAAACCTCCCGTGTGTGTCTTTAAAACACTCTAATAACTTAAATGGGAGATTCTTCCTAACCAATATAGTCACTCCCCTATTTCTGGTATTAAATAATGAAAAATAAACTCCGTCAAAGATATTCTTCTGTAATTTAAGATGCTCCTTGTCATCCAAGTATGTCTCCTGTAATAAAGCAATATCCACCTTCTCCTTTCTAAGACTCAAGAGTACCTTCTTCCCTTTAATTGGTGAGTGACTTCCCTTTATATTCCAGGTACACCATTTAATCAAGTCATTAGCCATAACCTTTTGCAATAACATTTTAAATTCCAGATAGGAGGAGCCCAAACCACAAATTGCTAGCCTTAGTGTCCATCAAATATAAAACTACATATACTAAAACCACCACATTTAACAAAACTGTTAAAAATTAAAAACAATGAAAACCAAAAAATAAACCAACATATAAAGCACCAACAGTGCTGAGAAGGGGAACTCACCCCCTGCCCAGAGGGACCAACTACCCATCCCAAACTGCCCATAAGTAGGCACCTAACCATCCCAACCACCTTCACTTCTCCCAGCTAGCACCGCAAACACAAGCAGAAAAAAGTAAACACACCATGGAATACCAATATGAATAAAAAAGCTTATTTAAAAGGAGGGAATAAATACCCCACCCATCCTTTGGCATATCCTAACTTAGAAATTGAAAATGTACATCTCAACTGCCACCAAACATAGTTTAAATTAAATCATTATCAATAGAAAAAAATAGAAAAATAAACCTCCAACTGGACTTTCTTTGTATCTTTTACAAAATGATGAAGGTGTACCCAAACAACACTATTTATACAAACTAAAATTGTTCAAATTAAGTTAATTGTCCACAAAGTCTCTCTTCTCCGACATGTCAAAGAACTGTATGGATGCATCTAAAGAGATCCGAAGCACCACTGGATAGTAGTGAATCCTAAGCCCCCTCAGTTTTCTCTTGACACCGTCTTAAGATTTTCGTTTCTGGATCACTGCTGCTGCGGATCACCGTTCCTGAAAGAACATGATCTTAGAGCCTCTGTAAATTAGGGCCATTGGATCCTTCCCCTGGACTCTGGAAGCCTCCATGACTCTCTCCTTATCCCTATAGTGATGGAACCGCACCAGGAGAGGACGAACTCGGTGACCCCTCTCCATTGTCAATCCTCTCATGCCAGCCTCCAAGTCAAGGAATTTTGGCAGCCAATCCTCAACAAATTCTGCAGGCTGCTCACCTTCCTTACCCTCAGGCAGACCAATGATCCGAATGTTTCTTCTCCTGCCCGTTTTCAAGATCATCCACTTGGTCACACAAATTATGAAATTCGACGTTTCGGGCCAGAGCCCTTCATCAGGAACGTCAAATTTCCTGTTCCTTGGATGCTGCCTAACCTGCTGTGCTTTAACCAGCAACACATTTTCAGCTCTGATCTCCAGCATCTGCAGACCTCACTTTTTACACACAAATTATGAACCTGGGTCTCCAGCGCTTGGATCCCATCCTTGAATGAACTGGCATTAGCTTCCACCACTGTGACCCTGCGCTCCACCTCATCCGTCCTCTTCTCCAGGTCTCCCAGCTGCTGCTCATACTTCTGTAGCATGAGAGAGATTGGAGCCAGCTTCTCTTCAATCTGTTTCCCCAACACCTCGAGCTCGTTCACCAGGGCCTGGAAAGTAATCGAGTTCGAGGATCCTGCAGACTGGGCTGCAGGCCTGGCCTCGGATGCTCCTCCTCCTTTTTCGGCATCTCTCTGCGGCTGGAAATGCAGTAAGTTAATTTTTAGACGTTTCTTGAGACTCTACGATCTTTCCAGAGTCCCGAGATATCACGGTGGTTTGGGTTGGGCAGGTTAAAGGTTCGTCCCTCTTGTGTTGCATTGCGATCTTCTCAGATTGCTGCCATCTTGGATCGCCATCACTCATCTATTTTATTTCTACTTTAAAATGCAATTTTCCAAATGATGATAATGTATTATATACCTTTATTACACTTTTAATATTGCCCCCGCCTCTAAATTTGCTAGTTGTAAAATGTTAGAGAACCACTACTAATCCCCTCCTTCTGTTATGTCATCCCTCTACCTGAAATGACTAAAATAATAGTGGGTGTAATGGTATTGTTTTTGGCCAACGATTTGAGTGCATTTGAGTGAGGTGACTTAGGATGAGGCATAATGTTCCATAGGAAGGACTGTGAGTAGGTGGTGGGTGAATAGGTGGCAAGGGGAGAAAGTGCACAGAAATGAAAGACAAATGAGTGAGCATGAAGAATGATATGGTGAAATGCTTTAAGAGATTGTGGAGATTTGCATTATAAAATTCAGGTGAGTGTCCAATGAGAGTATAATGCTTCCTAGACTGAATTGTTCAGCAGATCACTGCACTCCTGCCACTAACCACCTGTATCACATCCAGCCACACATTCCTGATGTAAGCAGCATGTTTCCTCTTCCTATTTCTGGGGAACAGAACTTTTCTCTGACTCTTCATTTCATGGAAGGTACAGTTATGGAGTTTGGTGGATACGGGTGTGGCAGATAGAATCGGACTAGAAGACCTTGAAACCATCTACTGTGGTTATACTTGCTCTTTGAAACTTCCCAATTCCCCCTGATTGCATGTTTAAGATCATAAAAAATCAGTGCAGAAGTAAGTCTTTTGGTCCTTTGGGTCTGTTCTACCATTCAATAAGATCATGGCTGACCTGATAATCCTCAATTCCACCTTTCTGTCTGATCCACAGAACTTTTGATTAAACTGGGTTCAGTAAAAATCTATTTATTTCAGCCTTGAATATTCTGAACAACCCGGCCTCAGCAATTGTCTGTGGTAAAGAATTCCACAGATTCATGAGTCTCTGAGAGAAAACATTCCTTGTCTCTGCCTTCAATTGGCCACCGTTACCCAGTGGATACGTCCTCTGGTCCTAGACATTTCGAGAAGGGGAAAAAATCCATTCAAGCCTGCTACGAATCTTGCAAGTTTCAATAAAGTCTTTTCTCACTCTCCTAAACTCCAATGAGTACAATTGGGTCATTGGACCCAAAACATTAATCTGCTTGCTCTCCATAGATGCTGCCAGACCTCCTGAGTTTCTTCATAAAGTTTTGCTTTTGTTTTGGATTTCCAGCATCTTCAATTCTTTGTGCTTTTTTTTTGTTTCTTTAGCAGGTTCTCACCCTCTACACATAACATCTCTCCATACCCAAGATCAACTAGCAAACTTTCTCTGGACTGTCTCCAATGCTAATACATCTTTTCTTAGCAAAGGAGAGCAAAGCTGTTCACTGAATTCTAGGTAGAGTCTCATTAGAGCCTTGTATAGTTTTAGCAAGACCTCTCTGCTCTTATACTCCATCACCCTTTGAATAAAGACCATGTTTGATTTAGGAATTGTAAATACCAGATTTGAAATGGTCTCCTACAGAAGCTCATCATGCCCACTGTTGCAGATTATTCAGGAAATTAGGAATTCAAATACGCAGCAGATCGATTTATTGAAAATCAGCAGTCAGGGTAATAGGGAAAATAGTTTTCCAAGTTTGATGAAAACGAGGGTAACTGCCAGACTGCTAAAAGTAACATAGGTTTATATAGTTGGAAAGAGAATGACTTAGAATGGATTCTTATTCTAAATATAGAAAACAATGGCTTGTAATAGTGTACATTCCAAAAGACAGAAGGGCCATCTACAGAACCTATTGCCTGGTGATTGTTATATGCAGTTTGATATAATGAAGTTAACATCTACTGGGACACAAAATGAATTGGAGCTGTCCTGTCACTTTTGGATTGATTGAAGCAGTTTGGCGTCTATAGCAGTGTGAAATAAATGGTATAACTCAGATACCACATCCTCATCTGAAGCCCAAGTACACAAAATCAAAAAATGTGAGTCTCGCTTTGGGCCAAACTCATACTGACTGCAACTTAGCTCTTGTTTAATATACTGCTATCTTTTAACATGTTGCAGGGAAGCTGTTTTTTGATATATATCATTTCAAGCATGTACCATGTACAAGATACTCTGGTAGCAATTTGCCATGGCTACCTTAGCAGTACCCTTTTACCTTGCCACTTAGAAGGTACAAGAAGCAGTATAACTCAGGTACTCAGAGGAGCAGGCATATTGAAATACTAACATCTATACTGGCTCTGCCAGTCATGCCCAAATATCATGAATAAATACATTTTAAAAAGTTTTTGAAGACCAAGTATTAGCCATTTGTGCAACAGAGATCTGTTGATGCTCTTAACGACAGACATGGAGAAACTCGCTATGTAGTTGAACTCACAGGGGTTAGAAAGTCTACTGACAGCAATAACTATATATTTATATAGCACCTTTAATATAGTAAGGTGCTCAAGGCATTCATAGGAATATCATCAAATAAAATTCAACACCGTGCAGAAAGCTATTAGGGTGGATGATCAAAACATTTAGTCAGGAGGAAAATGAGGAAGAGGCATATAGTTATAGAGCAGGAATTTCCAAAGCTTAGGATCCTGACAACTGAAGGCATAACCACCAATGATCAAACGATTTAATATGGTGATGCAAAAGCTATTAGAATTAGGCAAACATGGAAACCTTGGAAGGCTAAAAGACTGAAGCAGATCAGGCGAGACTAATCAGCCATCCCCCAGACTGGGAGAGCTAAGGGTATGCTGGGATTGGAAAACAAGGACGATCGTTTTAAAACTGAAGAGTTGCTGAATGGGGCTACTAATGTAAATCAGTGAGTTCAGTAGTGACTAGTGAATGAGAGGGGGGGGTTAGTTTGGTCATGGGTGGCAGAGTTTAGGATGACCTCAAGTTTGAGGTCAGCCAAGAGTTTGTTAGAATGGTCAAGCCCAGAGATAAAAAAGTATGCAAGAGGGCTTTAGCAGCAGTTGAGCTGAGGTGAGAGACAAAGTCAAGCAATATGAAAGTAGCTGGTTGTATCCTAGAACTTAGTATTACCATTAATGTTTCTAATAATATTAGTAGTTTGTGCTCAGAAATTCAATTCGGGCAACTCTCTGCGTGGAGTTTCCACGATCTCCCCGAGTCTGTGTGGATTTCCTCTGGGTGCTCCGATTTCCTCCCACAGTCCAAAGATGTGCAGGTCAGGTGAATTGGCTGTGCTAAATTGCCCATAGCGCTAGGTGCATTGGTCAGAGGGAAATGGGTCTGGATAGGTTACTCTTCGGAGGGTCGGTGTGGACTGGTTGGGCCGAAGGGCCTGTTTCCACACTGTAGGGAATCTAATCTAATCATGATTACATTTTCAAATGATCACAAACTGGAGGTGAGGCATTGGAATTGAAAGATTGCATTGAGCTGAATTGAAAATGATAACCCAGAGGTTCCAAAGTGTGTAAGATGCCATATTTATTTGGGTAAAACAATGGAAGACATAGATTAATGCAGAAAAGAGTAAAGCACCACACAAATAAAGGAAGAATGAGCAACACCTATATCAATGAACAGTGTTGAAATAGTACATGTTGAAGTTGAGACGAAAAAGACAAGCTTTTGTTTATATAATGTTGGCACTTCTCATGAAAAACAATATCTCAAAGTCCATAACAACCAATTAAGAGCTCTTTGAAGTGTAGTCAGTGGTAGTGTAGGAAATAAAGTAACCAATATTTGCTCAACAAACACTGATGAACAGAAATGTGATAATGTCCAGATAATCTGTTTCTTATGATAAATATTTGCCAGGATACAAAGGATAGCTGAGGTAAACATAGAAAATGCAGGGGAAAACTAAACAGGGCTGGCAACATCAGTGGAGAAACAGAGTTAACATTTTTAACCTAGTATGATTCTTCTTCAGAATTCTGTGTCTTCACTTGTGCAGATCAAGTGGTGATCATTGATGGTATTCAAATGTAGGTTTTCTAAATTTACTTGAACCTTCCTCAAGGCCATGTGAAGCATAAGTGATTCTCTGGATCACTGTCAAAGATCTTGGACTTGCCTTTCCCTGAGTTTCTCCTCCTCGCCCAATTGTGATTTCCCCTGCAGTGCCCACTTGCCTTGTACTATGGATCATTCCCGTAGATGTAGTGACACTAAAGGCAGCTACTTTTAGTGGCTGGGCTGTCCACACCATGTTGAATTCCCAGTCATTTTGGTCGAAATCTCAGCAAGCAGAATTTCAAACAGATCCAGCCTTTCAAGGTGGTAAAGCTTTCATTGACCGCTCCTGATGGACTGGAAAATTGCTGGGCTGTTCAGAGCAGAGAATTGTGACATATGACATTTTCAAAGAAAGAACAGTGAAGGAAAATATAATAAATTTAGCAGGTACTTGGAAGAGGTGCAAAGATATGAGACATAGACCACCTCAATCCTGGGAAACTGATCCAATATTGTTGATGGGATTGTACCAGTTGATGCCTTATAAAATATAAGAACAAGGAACAAAATTAGACAACTCAGATCCTTGAGCATGCTCCGTCATTTAATGCAATAATGGCTGATCTCATCTCAGTCTCTAATTTGCTTTCCTGCCCGATCCCCATAACCCTTTAACCTGTAGCTAACTAAAAGTCTGTCTACTCCTTAAATTTATTCAGTGTTCTAGCATTCACTGCATTCTGAGGTACGGAATTCCACAGATCCATGACCCTTTGAGAGAAATAATTCCTCCTTATCTCCTAACCTTTTGAAAAATGCTACTCCTTATCCTAAAATTATAAACTTTCATTCGAGAATGCTCCAAAAGGGGAAACAACCATTTTACATTTGTCAATACCCTGTAGCACCTTATATAACTCAAACAGTCTCCTCCTATTTTTTGAAACTCTTGCATGAATAAGTCTAAACTTCTCAATCTCTCTTTCACCTCTGAAATTAATCTGGTGAGCCTTCTCTGAACTGTGTTCAGTTGTAGGTATGTAAGTTAGCTTACTGAGCTTGAAGGTTTGTTTTCAGATGTTTTGTCACCTTACTAGGTAACATCATCAGTGAAACAGTGAGCTAGAAATCTTCTCAAAAATTGTGTTCAATTGTATTAATTGTTGGGAGATGGATGGAGAGAGGGCTGGGGCCAGTTTCCTTTGCTAGAAAGTTGATTTAGGTTCAGATTACCACCGAAGCCCCAAGTGTTCTCTACTTCCAGTACGTTCATGGGAGTTTATGGAAATGAGATTTTGCAAAATGCGATGGTCAGGGTGGGCACGAGAAAGTGAGTGGTACATTAATATTGCCATCCAAAATAATTTCTTCAGGGGTTCAGGTCACAACTGAGGTCTGACATGTGCCTTACTCTCACTAGGTTAGCAGTCAGTATACCTCTTCTCACTGGGACAGCATATTATCTTTTGCTGTTAGGCCAGGCTGTGGAATTCCTAATGCAGGAACTCATACCATCCTCTGAGTTTTGTTCCTACCCAATTCCACATCGTTGACTGGATGGAGAAAATTCTGAGCCTCCAACATCTTCTAAAGGTGAATTGGAGAGGCATTTTAAAATATAGAATGTAAAAAAGACATGAAGAAAGTGTAAGAATGGGTGCCGGCTTTCAATCACGCCATGAACCTGGATTTTGAATGTGCTGTCTACTTGACAATATTTTTGAAGTCAGTGGATCATTGCTTGACATTCTGCAGGGTAATTTCTTTGCCACAGTCCTTTTTCAATCCATTCAGGGAGTCTGTGGCATTTAGTGCATTCACTATGCTTCCAAACCATGTTCTCAGTCTCGTTCGCAATAAATATAACCTTCAGCCTGATGTATGATTACTTAATGATTCTGTAAAGGAGACCTTGTGTGTAGTGTGCTTGTTTCTGAGTGAGATGCTCTGATTCAAATCCTATTCCAGGACTTGGTGGTCCTGGAACCTGTGTTCGTAATCTGGCCAAACAGGTTGGTTGTCAACCTTACAATAATGCCAATGGCAAGTGAAAGAGTCCTCTTGGTTAGCTATGCTTATTGCACCAATGCCCCTCAAGTTTTAGCCTCTGGTAACAGACTGACGACCTGTTCCAGGAAAAGCCTAGCTATGGAAACAGATACAGGCATGTCATTTGCCTGTCTCAAATATCAGCAAACATGGGAAGGCAAAAGAGGATTCTGTAAGCGGAGAAATGATTTTGCAGAGCATTTCAGCAGCTGTTTTAACACACAGAAATGTGAGAGTTGAAGTGCTTAATATGGATAAACCTATTATTACACATGCACTTTCTATTGATGGGTATTTCTTGAAAGCTGACTTTAATGTGTTGTTAATGAAGTACAGCTACTGTTACCAGGGAGATGGAGACACACCTCAAGTGCTGCTGCTTGGCTGCATCTAGGGAGGTGGCAATTCACTGTCATTAACTGTAAATGACTGGAAACATGTGCTAGGATGTCTTCCTGGCTATTGATCATTTCAGTGTTCAGATAAGCTGGCTATGCAGAGTTTTTCTGGTAAACGGTAAATTATACCTTGACTCTAAGAATAACTATGGAGCACATAAATAAGGAGGTGTGTCACAGTGATCTCAGATCCCATGGAATTGGGTTTGCATCCATAGGACTTAAGAGATTTCCTCTCTTAGTATCTCACACATATAATTATGTTCTGTCAAGCTTGTTAATGTCCAGTCACCAGAATAATGATCTGATCATATTATTGTTTTCACAGTATTGCCTAATTCTGACTTTCTTTAGTTAACGGTGTAGGTTTGTTTGCCAGAAATTAAGATTACATTTCTGACCATCAAACAACTGTGCAGGCACAAACTAATACATCTTGCCCTGGGTTTTGTCTTGGCAGCTGAAATGATACTTAATTTAAACTGTCTTTAATTAGAGATGTGAAATGCATTTTGGCTACCGTACAAAAGTGAAGATAAATTGAGAAATCATATTTTTAGGGTGGACTTGGAAAATAACTGTTTCGAGGTCATAGCCTAGGTAAAATTACAAGAATGGCAAAGCTGGGAGTTTATTGCAGCAATATGTCTCGGTAGAATTTGGACTCTATTCCATGTCACAATCCTTTTTTTCACAGTTTATTTAATACATGCAGTAAATCCTGACTGTTTTTATGTTTGGATTAGATAAATCAATGTCCCTTTTTTTATTTAGAGGCCAAATGATGATTTCATACTTATACATTTGAACCATAGTTGCACTCTGCCAACATCTGAGAAGATGTGTTTAAACCATAGCATATGATTTACCAGTTGAATGTCCTCTGAGGATAAATCTGAGCAATAAGTTTTGGAACATTCAGTTTTGGAAGCGGTAAGCCTGAACTTACCAACATGCACTGAAATGCAGTTGATGTCATCAGATTAATTTTAAGTCCTACATGTATTATATTAGTAAATTAATTTTAGTCATGATGTCACATTATGTAGATGTTAAGAAAAGGTACAATAGGGTATTGTTAATTGATGTAACTTTGTTCTGTCCTTGTAGAGGTTCAATGCATTGCTGTTTGCAAGGAGATTGTATTTCTCCATGGCAACAATTTACTTAACAGAATAGTGCAAATGCACTCCAACCTCATACATCTCATAGCCGTAGAGTTAATTGGAGATGTTCTATTGAAGATGTGTAAATGAGCCAGTGAAAGAGCACCTTAAGTGTTAAAGAATGGTAATACAAAACTCCCAATATGCGAGAAAATTTCAGATATAACCAGTCAATGCTGTAGACATGTTCTGAGCAGATTTTGCATGATTATATAAAAAATGCACTGTGTGCACTTTATACAAGTATTGATATTATCTGGGATTGCTTTAAAAATGTCTGATACATGCAAATCAGGTCTTTCTTTGCATCTACTTACACCTAAGTACTAAGGCCCAACAAAGGAAACTGTTTGACTAGCAGTCACATTTTTAATATTACCAGAGTGCACATATAATGGTTAGTACTCAGAAGGTGAGAATTTAAGTTTAATAACACTTTAATTTTGACTTGACACCAAACCGACCATTGATATGAAAGCCCAAATAGTTTGGTACTAATACCAGAAAGCAATCTAATTGACATCAGACTCATTGATCTACTTATTGAAATGCACTTGACTGTGAATCATTGATTATTGTTTTCCTGAAGTCAGTGAACTCTTTCCATGGTGGGCCATTATCAATTTGGCAGCATGAAGCTACTACGGCCTGAATCATTCAGTTTTTTTGACTACGTGCAAGTTGCATTCATTTTGTTTTCAAGAGGGATTCTTGCTTTGAGCCCTGGTGAGATCCCTCAACATATTTTACTAACCCCACATCATTAATAATCTATCCTCCAATCCCCATGACATTCCAAGACCAGCAGTAGAAGCCACAACACCGGATCATGTTAGCCTGGTCTAAGTTTGCCACTCAGGTTACTGCAGTCTCAGCTGTCTGGAAGAATGCCCAGCACCCTTTGAATAGTTCACTGTTCTTCACTGAATCGCCACCATGTTTTTGTCGATACTTCACATTCTCACAGTCTCTGCTACTGCACCCACCTCCCTCCAAGGCTGATGCTCTACCACTCTCACTATTACCTGCAATATCTTCTCTCACTCACGCTCATTCACCTCAACCTCTGACACCACTAACCCTGCAGGATCTCTGTGTTGGCTACTTGCCTTCTCACCTGCACCAATAGTAATAGCTATGTCATCACTTTCACCTTCCTCAATATTTCCCTATTTCTCATTTCAGGAGAAAAACAGACACTATAAGGCAGAAAAAAAATCAGGATGGTGGTTGTCTGCCTGATGTTTGGCTCCTCAATGCTTATGTTGAGAGCATTCCAACTCTGGCCACCCTGAGTGGCTGACTGACCATGTCCAAGCTTCTGGACTGGTATCAGAGACTGCTCTCAAAATACTGTCCCAGGCCCTCCTGAGTGAAAGCTATATCCCTTAATTTGACTAAGATCTGCTTAGAATAATGACAAGCTTCCTGTCTTTTTGTCTGTGCTATTGGCAAGGCAAGGTAGAAATCATATGAGCCTGGTAGTTCTGGCTGAAGTGGCAAATTACACAAAGGCAAAGCAATGCAAGGCAGTGTGTTGTGATCATCCAGAAAGGGTCAGAATGAGAGAGAGCACTGTGACATCAAGTGAACAATCCAGGGATACGATCTGATCCAGTCCATGAGCTAGGTTCACGTCCCTGAAGGCACAGTGTCACTACAATGATAGTTGCCATTGTGCTCTCAGAAATAGCATTACAATGCAGAGGTGTATGTAAGTGGATCAGGTAAATGCATTAAAAAATTAGAGACTGGCATATGTAAGATGCCAATGTCCATTGGAAAGGGCAGCATGGGGTGACACATGGTCAGTGTGCTCAGGAGTGTGCTCGGTTTTCAAAACTCCTTTCCAGCAAGTGATGAGCTGAAGCCATCAGGACTGCTCTGACTTCCATGTTGAGAGTTCTTGGCATCTAGCTTGTTTGGTGTATTTGGTAAGATGGGAAACTGAAAATTAATTAGATGATTTGGGCTGTTATTAAGACAGAAGCAAGCTATAATCTCCGTTAATTGA
This sequence comes from Hemiscyllium ocellatum, assembly GCF_020745735.1. Lineage (NCBI taxonomy): Eukaryota > Metazoa > Chordata > Chondrichthyes > Orectolobiformes > Hemiscylliidae > Hemiscyllium > Hemiscyllium ocellatum. The sequence goes on along the minus strand of NC_083414.1, from coordinate 46,183,177 downwards.
CCACTGCCTCGCGAGAAACTCACTATGTTGCTTGGCAAAAGTATTAAAGATGCAGCAAGGTGCATCTGACGTTGAGGTCAGCCTTGCCAGACTTCTTGTCCGATTCTGCCACAAATCTCACCACGGACCCACTTTACTCAGACCCTTATACAGTTCTGCCCAATACAGTAAATGGAACAGAGAAAGACATCAATTAGATAAACTGAAAATCTATGTGACACCATGGTCCATCAGTAATCAATTGTATCTCAACAGCATGTACCCCCATTGACTTGGCAATTCCCTCATTCCTTGATCACCATGACAGCATGTCTTTCTCAATGCTGAGTGCAGGCAGGAGTGTAAAAGCTGTTGGACAGCTACTGGATTACAGCAATGCTGTGTACCTTACAGTCAGTAATGTGGCCACTAGGCAACAAATGGGAAGAGAAATCTCTCAGAACATCCAAAACCATGAGAGAGCACAGAACCTGACTTCAACAGATGGTTTGGTGAAGCTGGGATCAGGTATCAATACAGCATTACTGTACTGGAATAAAACCATGGTGGCAGTTTCGATTATCCACTCTGGCATAAAATGTATGAGATTTAGTCATCCACTATACATCTCTCTAGATTTGTTTTTATTAACTTCAATATTTCATGTAATACAATGTCATTCAAAATCAAGATTGTTCCCTTTGTTATTTAGAAGTCACCCTGATTTGGTGACAAGAAAATGATCCATTTTAACATCATCCATTTTAATGGCCGATTTGTTTTTGCCTGATGTTTGATCTTCTGAAACATATCAATAGCATACATGACACAACATCAAATTGGCATTGAGGGGACTTAAGTGCTGAAATATGTTCATTTGAATTTGTAGCTGTTGACAGTGTACAAGGATGAATAGATTGACAGTGACATCAGTTTTTAAAAAAATTTAATTAAATGTCATATAGTTATTGGATCAAAAAAATTAATCAAATGAGAAGTGTTTGAAATTAATGAGGAACATTTTAATTTCTTGTCAAGTCAGGATGGAAGAGGCTCAGTAGTGCTTGGGGAAGTTAGGGTTTCACTGTATGTTGTGTACGTTTAGTTGGACAGCATGTTTTGGATGCCTTAGTCAGGTTCCTTGCCTGACAGGGAATCTGAGTGTCATTCTTGTCTTTTTTTCAAATGTGGGGAGATCTGGATCAGAGGCTGGTGAAGTGTAGGCAGTTAGGAATTAGAGGCTTGCATCAGGTAGTGGTCATGGGCCTTGGGGATAGTGGGATATGTTGTTGATGGGGAGATTTGAGGTCTGGGACTCCCGAAGGAGTTCCTTGGATGGCAGAGTGTGGGGAAGGAGCTCAGAGGCCTTGGGTTGAGATTGGAATGATAAGGGGTTGTGTCCAGATAGGGGGATGTAATGATGAGGTGGGCATGTTGGCCCAGCAGTTTTGTGGAAAAAGGACAGCTCCTGAATCCAAGAATCTTTGCCTCCATTCAGCGGAACAAATGGGGGAGAAATATAGGTACAAAACCTCCTTATTGTATGCAGATAACGAAACCACTTTTTGCATGAGGTTTGGTGGCTCATCTCCCTGAATTATCTTTGTTTAAACAAGGAGTAAGTTGATTGGAGTCAGGATTCAGCTTTTAAATCTTTAATCACCCACTGAACCTAAACCTGTCCATTTACTGCAGGGATAACTGACCCAAGTGTCTCCGTTGCCATACCTCTGTTGTACCTGAGTGTAAAAAAGATTAAAGATAGAGTGATGGGAAGCAATTGTGCAGTGAAAATCTATTTATACGAACATCTGAGAGTCTAGCTGTCGAATAATTTTAAGCCAATTCACACAAGATTTGTGTTGAAGGCATAGTATGTTATATTTCAATAGACAATGAAACCATTTCCCTTCTGGGTAAATGTAAAAGATCCTGCAGCACAATTATATTAGATTCCCTGGCCCAGCCAAAGAGTAACCCACCCAGACCCATTTCCCTCTGAGTAATGCGTCTAGCACTAAGGGCAATTTAGCATGGCCAATTCACCTGGCCTGCATGAAGAAACAGGAGCATGCAGAGGAAAACCACGCAGACATGGGGAGAATGTGCAAACTCCACACGGACAGTCGCCCAAGACTAGAATCGAACCTGGGACTCTGGTACTGTGAGGCAGCAGTGCTAATATCTGAGCCACCATGCCACCCTAGAGCAATATAAAATTTCAAGCTAAAAGATTCTTAGTGATCAGCAACAAATAATCTGGCCATTTATCTCATTGCTGAATTTTACTGGATGCAAACTAATTGCGCACATAATAACATTGATAACACTTGAGAGGCAGTGAATTGGCTGTAAAACATTTTGGGATGTCCTGAAGACATAAAAGACACCAATTGTATGCACATTCTCCTTTTATTTTATCTCTTAATGCCTTCACCAATAAGGAAGGTAGAGGAATATCTTTTCAACATGTTAAGTATTCATTAAATATTATCACCAACAATATTTCAAAGCTTATGCTTGGTCAACAGCTAAGGTAATTGTTTGTAACACAGCATACTTGTTGCCTTTTAGTATTTGTAGATGCCTTCAAATACCTAATCCTTTCTTTATTTCATGCTAGTCTTTTATTGAAAAAGGAATAGTATAGTACAATATTTACATGTTTAGGCACAACTAAAGAATTACTTGGCAGAAATGTGGTCCGATTTACAGCAATTTTGAAGTCAATCATCCCTAACAGTAATACCTTTTTATATTTTTCAGAATGCGTAATAAGTATAGTAAATACCCAGTTAGGTATGTTGCATATTAAGATATTATTTACACATGCTGTATTTTTCTTTGTTAAAAAGAGCTTAGTCTCCTTCATCTGTGCTGACTTGGAGTAGTGACTGCTCTAAATAATAGGTAGGATATTACAGAGCCAACGAGAGATTGATATGCGAGTCCCTGGGGAAGGTTTGAATCACATTAGATTAGATTCCCTACAGTATGGAAACGGGCCATTTGGCCCAACAAATCCACACTGTCTCTCCGAAAAGTAACCCATATTTGCCCCGACTCTTGAAACTAGCATTATGGGCAATTTAGCATGACCAATCACCTGGCCTGCACATTTTTGGATTGTAGGAGGAAACCAGAGCAACCAAAGGAAACCCACACAGACACGGGGAGAATGTGCAAACTCCACACAGGCAGTCACCCAAGGCAGGGATTGAACCCAGGTCCCAAGTGCTGTGAGGCAGCAGTGCTAACCACTGAGCCACTGTGCCACCCATTTTAATCAAAAAGCAGAATATAGCAGATGCTGGAAATCTGAACTAAGAACAGCACCTGCTGAAAATCCTCATTAGATCGGGCAGCATGATAGCAAGAAAAACAGTATTACCATTTTAGGTTAATGACCTTATCATCAGAATTGATTTAAAATTGCATTTTCTGATTGTGGACATTATGTTGCTATTTTTTCAGTTAATTTATGTACTTTTCTGTCTTCAAAAGGGTAATACCTTTACTATTGGGAATCTTAAGTAATTTATTCAAATCAGAATTGGATTGCATTCCATCAACATCATAAATGAAGACAAACTGTCCCATGGACATAACTGCTGGTAGTGATCGTTTTTCATTGTCAACAGAGTTTCAACTCCTCTCAAAGTTAAAGCATTTCAAAAACCTAGCTCTTCAAAAGTACTCAGTAGAACAATGTCAAACAAATGTTAATCTAGCTGGTTCAGAAGGTAAAATATTTGTTTAAGTCACTCTACAGGAATCCATACTGCCCTTCAGAACTATAAAGAACTCGGCTCAGTATGGTGCTGCATTGAAAAAATCCCCATGTTGGATATGCACGAGCTTAAAGTGAAGCCATAAATAGTGCAAACATGATTGAAGTTGGTAAGAATCCAGCACTTTCTGAATTTTTTAAACTCATTTTTTTTGATAGCTTGCAAAATAAAAGTCAAATTTATTTGCTTAGCTCTGGGTAGTGCTTGCATGCTATTCCACTCCCATTCAAAGGGAACTCTTGGATTGATAATACTTCAATGATGCCACGAAGACCCAGTGCAGAGGAACAATGGAAAGCAACACGTACGATACATTATTTTGTTCTGTTTCCTCACCCTTTTTCTTTCTTGTTATTTGTTTTTCAGCTGTGAGGGCCTTTGACCTGTATTACCCAACTCTAATTGCCCTTAACAGGTAGTTTTGTCACCTACAACTGAATGGCATTGTTGGCTAAATTAGAGTGGTGGGAGGTGATGGCCTTGTAGTATTTTCACTAGATTATTAATCTGTTATTCCTTTAGCTGTCCTTACTTGGTCTGGTATACATGTGACTCCAGACCCACAGCAATGTGGTTGACTCTTAACTACTGTCTGGGCAATTTGGGGATGGGCAATAAGTGCTGGCTGGCCAGCGATACCCACGTCCCATGAATGAATCAACATTGATGTGCATCTAGAGTTATATGTAGGCTAGATCAGTGAAATCAGCATATTTCCTCCTCTAAGGGACATTAGTGAACAGATGATTGTTTACACAATCCAATCATTTTGTGATCATTGTCGATGAAACTAGCATTTCAGATATGTGGATGTCACAAAGACTGGGGGAGCTATGGATAGTGAGGAGGATTGCCAAAGGATACAGCAGGATACAGATAGGCTGGAGATAGGCAGGATACAGATAGGCCAGAGAAATGGCTTAATCCGGACAAATGCAAGATGATGCATTTTGGAAGACTTAAGGCAGGAGGGAAATATACAGTAAATGGCAGAACCCTTAATAGCATCAATATATAAAGGGGCGACACAAGTGGAGAAGGTGGTCAAGAAGGCATTTGGCATGTTTGTCTTCACTGGTCAGGGCACAGAGTATAAAAATTGTCAAGGCATGTTATAGCTGCGTAGAACTTTAGTTAGGCCACATTTAGAATATTGTGTACTTTTCTGATCGCCATAAAGAGGCTTCTGAAAGTGTACAAGAACAGTTTACCTGTTACTTGGTTTGGATGGTGTTAGCTAAGAGGAGAGATTGGAAGAACTTGGTTTGTTTTCACTTGAACTTCGAAGGATGAGGGTTGACCGGATCAAAGTTTACAAAATTATGGACAGTCGGAGTCTTTTTTACCAGAGTAGAAATGTCAATTATTAGGGAACATAGGTTTCAGGTAAAAGCAAGTAAGTTTAAAGGAGATATAAGAGGCAGGTTTATTAAACAAAGGGTGGTAAGTGCCTGGAATGTGTTGCCAGAGGAGGTAATGGAGGCAGATACAATAGCACCATTTAAGAGGCATCGCATCAGATCCATGAAAAGGCAGGGAATAGAGTGATCCAGACAGTGTAGAGGCAAAAGGTTTTTAGTTTAGAAAGACATCATGTGTCAATGCAGTCTTGGTGGGTTAAAGGACCTGAATCTGTGTTGAACTGTTCTTTATTCTTTGTATATGTTAATGAAGTGAATTTAAATCTTCCAGCTGCTGTGCTGGGATTTGAACTCCCAGCCCCAGCGCTATAGTCCTGGCCTCTGGATCATAAATCTTACAATATTACCAATGCACAGATTAGGCCCCAAAGAAATCTAGCATATGTTTAAAGATATTTTCTCTAATACTTTAGAGGTAAATCTCAAATTATTCTGTGGGATTTAGCTAAAACTATCAAACTAGCAAACTAATGTAATTTGTCTACTGGGTGTAGAAAAAAAATGTTTTGTTACATTATGCATTCGAGATGAGAATATGTAATTGCATCATTCATAACTGGGTGCACCCTCATATTGTGAGACGACTGCTATTTCTCTACACAATAAAAAGACAAAGAAGAAGCAATAACCTGGAGACTATTCAGGGAATCCCTGGCTAACCTTTCTCTTTCCTTCGAAGGTAGTGAAACACGTTCCTAGAAGTCCTAACCCCTTCATAATTATCTCACATCTTTGCTTTGTGTGGCCTAATAGTTTTATTAACATAGAAATTAAAATCATTGTTGGAAACCCCATTTTCAACCCTGATCAGACAAAAAAAAATACCCACATACATATAGATGTCTTTGACTCTGAAATTTATAGTCAGGGGCCTCCTATTATGAAGCAGAGGAAATCTGTCCAGGAAACATGGCAAAATGCATAAGATGATCATTTTTTTAGCAGTAGGTACTGCAAGATGGTGTTTAATGTTCAGCTGACACCTCTTCAGCTCCTGTGAAAGGGTAAGTCTGTAAGGTAATTGTAGGGTTGAGTGTGGGATGATGAGGGTCTAGGCTGCGAAGTGGGAAAAGGGATTGAGTGGTTAGGGTGCTGGAAATGAGGTGTCATTTAGTTTGGGGATGGGATTGGACTACAGAGAATTGGGGCTGTGGAGGAGTTGTCAGGTTTGCCCTGTTTGAAGTGTGGGTGGGAGGTGGGGGGGAGGGGGGGGAGTGCGGATATGGTTGAGACTGGAGGTGGGTGTGCTGTCAGATCTGGAAAATGTCAATGGTAGGGGATAGAATATATTTGCAGTGTCATTAGTGCTCTTGGGTTTCAGTTTAATAGTCTGAGATTAGAGCAGCCTTTTAATATGCTAAAAACTATCCTGGCTAATTATTAGGCTTATGTAAGTTAGCACCCTTTGAATTCTCAAAGGGACGTTTTTGGCATGTTTCAGATGCAGTGTAACTGCCAATTGGTATTTTGAATTCCCCTGGATTCAGCGATGTTGGGATTACTGTGTGGTTCTGACATGCAACTCCAGAAGAACTCTGAAAACAACCAATTAAAGTTTTGGGATAAAAAAATTGGCTCACCTCTAAAAAAAGGACATGGAAAATGTGGCACATGATTAACCCACTGCTGTAGGTTTTATTTGTTGGCCACACTCTTCAGCAAAGTGCTTGATAACATGAGGAGCTAGCGTTACTTAAAGACAGCTTGCATCTCTTTAAGACAGAGGTGCACTGAGGCTGCAAGAAGTGGTGAGAGCTTTTTCAAAACGTTGATCTAGGTTGACATACTTTGAGAGATGGCGAACATGTGAGAGTGTGAGCACAAACGCTTTCAGACAGTGCACGAGTGCTCATGCTGGAAGACTTGGAAGGAAGACGATAACAATCTGACATACGTTCTCAGGGTGAGATTTCTTCAAATGACATAATCTATCTACCAAAACAATAATCTCATCCCCTGTTCAATCTTTACACCCCCAATTGCTTAATGACAATTTCTAGTTATCACTCATCAACACTCATTAGAAAGGTTTTGCCTCATTGTTACACATTGTTGGAAGCCCTGCACCAAAACTCACAGCAATTCAACCACAGCAGGCACATCATATAAACCTGCTGCAGGACATTCACTGCTGCACTTAGCCTCTCTTGCCAAAAAAGATGGTATCTAATAATAGGCCGTAGCAAAGAACTGATTTGGATCCTGGGGGAGACTAAGCACACCTCCACCTTTGAACAGCCATCGAGGAAGCTGTGCGGGCTATCAGAAGAAAGGTCATCACAGAGGAACATGCAATCATACATACGTAAGAGGCCCTTTGGCCCATCAAGCCCGTACTACTAAAGCTACACTAAATCTAGAATAGTCCCAACTTCGGCACTAGGCCCATTGCATTGAGTGTTATGATAGTCAAGTGCTTGTCCAATTAATTTTTAAAGGTTGTAAGGTTATCTACCAAAACTACCCTCTCAGGCAGTGCATTCTGCACTCCGTCACTCTGTGGATGAAAAAACATCCTCCTCAAAAAAACATGAGCTAGAGGATTAACTGTGGAGGGTACCTGAGTAACTCCTCTTCATTCTCATTCTATTTCTTCCTCATCCTCGAAATTCTTCTGACTAAGAAGTTGAGTAGGCTGGAACCCCACACTTTCTCTCTCTCTCCTCTCACTAGAATCTATTCCTTGACCTTTGTTCATTTCAGATACCCAAGAATTGGAACCTTCCCTGTCATTGATGTACACAATGATAATGAAAGATGCTATCACTTAATCTTGCATTCAGTAACTGACCATGTACATATCAGTGACTAGGCTAGAAGAGGGATCTGCATATGGCGAAACACTGCATAGGTTTACGGGAGCCAGGGCAGGACAAAAAGAGAATGCTGATGCCAGCTCACCAGAGCACATGGTGTACATTTGTTCTCTTGCAGACAAGTCAAACATGTACTTTAATGAGCCAAATTACAGCGGAGAGCTGATGGGGATACATAACCAAATGCTTGCTGAAGTGGAAACCTGCCAGAAAGCTTGCACACATTTTCTAGAGGTGTGCAGGATTCCAACTCCAAGCTGGCACAGGGCTTTATGCAGAGGCTTGAAGCTCATCCATTCCACCATATAACAGATGGTCACCTCCAGCAGCACACCTGTGAACCTCCGTATGTTGTGGTGCCAGGTCACTAATGTCACTGCGTCCATCCCAGGACAAAGCACTACCCTCTGGGACTCTGAATGCTGCAAAGGAAACTCAGTGTTCTGGTATTATGATTCAGAATATCAATGTTTAGAATGGCTGATGCGGCATCATAAAGTTTATCGATTATCCCATGAGAGTGGCAGAGGCTGCATGGGAGCATGAGCTTGCCATCCTGCCTCAGGCTGATAACATTTCTTATCCTAACTCAGTTACATTGTCTCATACACTTGATGTGAGCCAGCCCAGCCCAGATTGCCAGAGATCACACTGAGAGTGCAATCTGCAGCTGATCTTTCCGCCATCCCTCCCCATCCAAGGATGCTGGAGGTCATGCTCCATCCCGCCCCATCCAAAGATGCTGGAGGTCATGCTCCAAGGTAACTGCTATTTCCTTAATTGAAGGTCAATAGCTTTCCACCACTCAGGGAAAGTACCTGATAAGGGAATAGGATAGCCAGAAGCATACAAAAGACTCCAAGTGATTGCACAAGAATGATTATTTTATATGCATCGTGACATGATTGAACTTCCAGCTTTGAGTTAGATTGTGCATTTCTTGGTTGAAAAATGTGATGGTCAGTGTGCAATGGGAAAGGTAGCCCAGGAGGACAAAAAGAAGTCAAACTGATTAATGAGTCATACTGGTCTGACTGATCTCTTACTGGACCTCCATTTTAACATATGCAAGCTCAGTCAGACCAGCATTTCACATTTATCAGGATTTATTTTGTCACTGTCATTTTCCTTCTTGGACAGTGTATGGAACTGTTCATGAATGGTCGAGTAAACTGGTGTGGTTCATTAATAATCTGATTATATTGAAGATTTTGAAAAGTTATGTACAGATCATGGCCTCCATTCCACTTCCTCTTCCTTCACTTGTTGTTGTACTTGTTCTGTCTCCACTTCTTCCTCATTTTTTCCCTCATGCTTCAGTTTCTCAATTTCTCATCTTGACCCCTGCATGGTTAAGGATTGCATATCTCCTCAGTCCAGCCAGGAGGAACATCATCAAAGAGTGTCAATGGTATGTTCGTTGATGATTCTTACTGTAGCCCTGCAGGGTATTTATGAGTTGCTTTGGACTGGAGTCATGAACCATGTCACAGTTGGGTAACATGTGTCACTTCAGCCTGCTCAACCTGATAGTGGGTCAAGTTAATAAGGAGTTGTGACTCTGACTGGGAAAATAGGCATTGACCTCCATAATGCACTAGCTGTGGTCATACAACAGTTTCACTGTGAGGGAACAGAATCCCTTTCGGTTCGTAACAATGGCACAACTTATGCAAGGTAATGTAGATTGTGAGAAAGTGAGAACTACAGATGCTGGAGATAGGAGTCAAAAAGTGTGGCCCTGGAAAATCACAGCAGGTCAGGCAGTAGCTGAGGAGCAGAAGAGTTGATGTTTTGGACATAAGGCCTTGATCAGGAATGTGGATTGTGTCCCTGTACTGTGTACCATGGGGAAATTAACAATCTGTGCTGTCCTTATGCTTACTCTGTCTGCTTGTCTCAGGCAAAAGGGAATGTAATGAAGCTTTCTTTGAAAGGCCTTGGAGATCTCCTGTATGCTGCAGTATACTTGAAATACTAAGCTGTTGTTTCTTTGCTAAATGCTTTAAAGTCAAGACTTATAGTCAGCTCATTAACCGTGCGCATTGATGACTTTGCCTTACATTAAATGCATGGCTACAGTATTTGACAGATTTCAGTCATGGTGCATTTTGTAAAGGGAAGACATCTTAAGTATTGGTTCTTGTTAGAGATAAGCAAGAGAATACCTTTTTAAAATCATCAGCAGATATGCCTTCTTATGTAGAGTCCAGCTTCCCTTTTCCTCATCCAACTTTTAGCAGTTTGTCCTGTTTTTCATGACTCTCCTTATAAAGCCAGGTCTACTCCATTCTGTGATGAAACATTGCCCTGAAGCAAGTGGTGTCAGAACTAGATTTTAAATCAACAAAAACGGCACTATCTATAGACAACAGAAGCTTTATACAATCATGAAAATGTTTTTAAAAATTGTACAATTACACCAGCTGCCAACAGAAATAATCTAATAACTACCCTGTGGGTAAATATAGAAACTGGAAGCAAATGAAGGCCATTTGGCTCTGTGATCCTGCTCCATCATTCAATATTACCCTGACTGATCTTCAATCTCAATCTGAAGACCATATCCCTGCTTTGTCTCCATACCCCGATTCCTTTACTATGTAGAAAAAAAATCAGTCTTTTTCTTGAACATAATCAAGGGACCCAGCCTCTACTTCATGATACCTGGAAGTAATAGCAGATTTTGAGAAGATTTGTAGCTCAGGTTGAGGTTCTGGATGTAAGTTTGCTTGCTGAGGTGGAAGGTTCATTTTCAGATGTTTCGTCATCATATTAGGTAACATCATCAGTGAGCCTCCAGTTGAAGCACTGGTGGTATGGCCCACCTTTTATTTATGTGTACAAAATGACATTATCTACTCTCACTAGTATCTTTGCATACAGATGAGGAAGGATACCACTTTGACTGGGACAACACATCCATCCTAGAACAAGCCAGCCAGAGACACACACGAGAATTCCTAGAAGCATAGCATTCCAACTTGAACTTTATCAACAAACACATTGACTTCACTCCTATTTACCACCCCCTGAGAAAAAGAACAGGAAATAACATCACCACAGGAACTGATATCCCCACAGAAAATTACATCACCAACCCAAGGAAATCTAAACGCATAAATAAAGAGTGGGCCATACCACCAATGCTTCATCTGGAGGCTCACTGAAGATGTTACCTAGTATGGTGATGAAACACCTGAAAATGAACTTTCCAGCTCAACGAACAAACCTACATCCAGAACCTTTAAGTAATAGCACTGGTCGGAGATCCTTCATTTAATTTTACATCAAGCTCAGGTATTTCATTCCATGCAATTAAAATATAACAACATGAGGCTTTAAGCTTGGAGAATTAATTTTCCGAGATGCAGTTTGGCAGTAATGAGCCTTCATCACATCACTAAAAAGATACCAAGACTGCAATAAATAAGCCCTGACTTTCAGTGGCATATTTTACCTATATTGTCTCTGCAAATACATTGGCTATACCAACTACACAATGTATTTCAGTGATGGGATAGAGAAAGATGCTGGATTCATGAAATCTAGAATCATGCCCCTGTGGAAAGCTGAAGATTTGTGACCACTGATGAAGGTGCTGAAATCTTGGGCTGGATTCTGTTGGCCCCCAGGTGGCAGAACAGGAAGGGGTATGCAGGTAAAATTGTGAAGAGCCACCTCAGGATGGGTGTCTGACACACTCCTCATTTTTGATTTTGGCACCAGTTGACTTGAGATGCCACCAGCTCCCTGTTCCACCAAGGCAAACAGGTGATATTAGGGCCAAGTAAACAGGATCACTGGTGTTTTACTGATAGCAGGTTCCCCAGCACTGCATGGGGAGACTGCTAGCTTCAAGGAAGCAGTCTCCCTGTCACAGCCAAGGAGTGCAACTGAATCCAGATTCTCCAGGCCAAGTTTATGGCTAACGGGGTCCCCATGGAGGAATTTGCTGTCCACGTAAAACTTATTTTTAAATTATTCACCTGAAAGTACTCTGAAAACATCCAACACACTTGAGCAGAACCACTGCTGGCTGCATCAACAGCTCACCCATCATCTTACATTAGATGGTGGACCTGGGCATGATTGGGGTGGGGGCGGCAGATGGTGGTGGTTGGGGGTCAGGGTGTGTGGCTGCTGGGAATGATAAGGAGAAGGGAAAGCTGCTGGGGATGAGGGGATGTCAAGTTGAGTTGACAAGTATATTGTTGTTCTTTAGTACAAGTCAGAAAAATGGTTTGCCAAACATTTTCTAAAAACAGAGATGACACATTTTTTAAAAACAATTTCACAATTTTGCATAGGAACTAATGCATAGTCAGCCTTCAACTTGGTCTGAACATGACCTCAACCACACTGACAATTTCCTGAGGGGAGGCTTGATTTTGGCATCCAGATCATTGTTGCATACTTTTCAGCATCTCCATGATGTTTTGCAATTGTTTTTATTTCAAAAAAAAGGTCACTATATAAAGATTATAACCATGTCTTTGAAAACTGATAAACAGCATGACCAGAGCAAGCCATCATCAATAATCACAAAGAAAAAGAAATAGGAGGTAGTCAATGTGTGCATTGTGGATACTCAATGATCTTTTACTCACTGATCTTTTTGTTTTCAATAGAAATATCTTTACAAATGACTTCACACCACATTGTTGCATGTCTGGTGGAATTATGGATAGTGAGAAAGGTTGTTAAGGGGTACAGCAGGATATAGATCAATTGGAAAATTGGGCTGAGAAACGGCAGATGGAGTTTCATCTGGAGAGTGTGAGATGATGCATCTTGGGATATCAAATTCAAGAGGAAAGTACACAGCAAACAGTAGTTAGGCGTACTGATATACAGAAGGATGTTAGGTACAAGGAAGTGGCAATGTAAATGGCTAGGTGGTAAAGAAGGCATATGGTATGCATGCCTTCATCAGTCAGCACACTGAATATAAACATTGGCAAGTCATGTTGCAGCTGTATAAAGTTTTAGTTAGGCCACATTTGAAATATTGTGCAGATCTGATTGCCGCATGATGCGAAGGATGTGAAGGCTTGGGAGAGGGTGCAAAATAGGTTTACCAGAAATTGCCTGAACTGGAGTGTATTAGCTATAAGGAGAGGTTTGACAAACTTGGATTGTTTTCGCTAAGGCACCAGAGTCTGAGAGCCTGACTGAAGTATATAAAATTGAGAGGCATAGATATAGTGCATATCAGAATCTTTTTTTCCAAGGTAAATATATTAAATACTAGGGGATATAGGTTTTAGGTGAGAGGGCAAGTTTTAAAGGTGATGTGGGATGGCACAGTGGCTCAGTGGTTAGCTGCCTCACAGTGCCAGGGACCTGAGTTTCATTCTCGCCTCTGGTGACTGCCCATTCTCCCTGTGTCTGCGTGGGTTTCCTCCCACAATCCAAAGATGTGCAGATTAGGTGAATTGGCTATGCTAAATTGCCCATAATGTTAGGTGCATTAGTCAGAGGGAAATGGGTCTGGGTGGGTTACCCTTCGGAGAGTCAGTGTGGACTTGTTGGGCTGAATGGCCTGTTTCCACACTGTAGATAATCTAATCAAAGAGTTTTTGCACAGAGGATGATAGGCGCCTGGAAAATGCTGCCTGTGGAGGTGGTAAAGGTAGGTATGTTAACAAAGTTTGAGAGGCATTTGGACAGACACGTGAACAGGCAATGAATAGATGGAAACGGAACCATGTGCAGGCAGATGGGATTAGTTTAGAATGACATTATGATTGGCACAGACATAGTGGGCTGGAGGGCCTGTTCCTGTGCTGTACTGTTCTATGTTCTATGCTAAGCAATACTTTTTAGAGATGAATGTACTGTTTATTCAAAATGAAAATAAAATAAAGTACTAATTATAGCTAGTTAGGGTCATATACTTTTCCAGGCTCTGGACTATTTCCCAAGGTTACCAACGTTGGGACTCTTGATGAAATTAATGAAGCTATTGAGCATAGTTGAATTTTTCACTCAACAGTGAGATAGCCGAGAGGGAGGAAAACTCAAAATTGCAGGATTTTGTGGTGCAGGAAAATTTGAAATTTTGTTTTTTTCAAAAACCAAATCATTAAAAAAGTAATAGATATATTTATAATTACATATTATTGATATGTTTACGTTTGACCATACTGAAAAATGATTAAATTATAAGGCACATCAATTGTTTATTTTCTCTTTTTGCTCTTCCTCAGCTAATGCTAATATTATTTTTCAAGTGTTTCTTGGAAAATATATTTTCCTGTATGTTTCTTTACCTTCACTTTAGTTAGTGCATGAGATAACAAACAGTTTCCTTATTTGATGGAGAGTGAAATGCAGTATTACAGAAATTGTGCACATAATAGTTTATCATTTTATATTAAAATCCTAGAAAATAATATGAAATGATAAATGACTTCAGTTAAAAAAAATCTAATTTACCTTGCTGAAGTGAACTTCATTTGACAGCACTGATTTTTGTTTGCTCATGTAGGTAACGTTGGCAGATTAAATGATGAAAAACTGAAATAAATTATTATGTCATTGATGAACGAATGTACAATCAGGATGTTAGAAATAGCATTACTGTGAAAATGTTGATTTTTCAACATTGGAACTAATAACTAGATTAACTCTCCCATTGTACTTTTAATATATATGTCCAAACAAAAAGCTTCTCTGATGCTTCAGTTAATAATGTTCCACGAGGCAGGTTCCAAAGTCACAATTATTTTACATCTAGCTGGAGTGGCAATGTGGACCTCGAATTGGCACTGGAGGTTGTGGGCATAGAAAGGCAGAACCAACTGGAGATCCCTTTAGCTGACAACATACTGTGTCTGTGCCCCCTGCTGGCAAGTGCTGATTTGAGCGAGGAAAGGATCAGGCTCAATTGTGATTCTTGCCACCCTGATAAGGAAGTCTGAAAAGTTTGATGTCTAATCTTGCAAGTGAAAAATTATATGCTGGCCAGGTAATAAAAAGATATAGAATTGTAGCTGTGCTTGTGTCAGCTCTTTTGGGCCACAATGAAAGGAAATTGGAGAAACAAAAGAGAAGAAACATAAAATGACTCCAATGGGAATATGGAGATGAGATTACTCTGAGGGCACAACAAAGCTGAGAGCAGTTGAGAGTTTAATTTAGACAGAAGCTGTCACATTAAGGATATAATGAACTACCCACATTGCTTCAGTTTGTTTTCACTGACAACAATGACTACTTCAAACCACTGGAAGTTATCAATTATGGATTCTTTGACACATCTATCAAACAGTTGCATGCTTTGTTCCCCACATGGTTGTCTGCAAAACAAATAGTTCAGCCACTGCTCAGCAGATATAGCCAAAAATAGATTATATTTAAAGTCGTATTAATTCATAAACCTTTTGGAGTTTCTTTTGCATTTATTAAGTTTGTTTCCAAATTATTATTTGGAAGTACTCAAGGAATTATTAATTGTGATACAAAACTGAGAAGGCAAAGGCACCACTTTGTAACTGAACAACTACCCAATGGGTGCAAAGAATGTAACAAGAAATAATATGAGAAACCTCTCTTTTAAGTGATATCAAAAAAGAGATAGAATAAATATATTAATGGGAAAGCGAGTGGTAAATTCGAATGTGGGACTATTAAAGATAGATGCAGGACAGAATAATAAGATGTTTACAAATCAATTCATGAGGGTATAGGACATAAAATCAAAACAGAGGGTCGCTGAAAGGTAACACATTCTACTTTGTACATTTCTGAATGTATGAGTTAATATGATGCCCCTTTGTGGCATAATTAGACTGTCTTTCATGTATTCAATAACAAACTGCTTTATCTCTTTATAACTTCCAACTAATCAGTGGGCTCCTTTGCTATCAGGTTGACTGAGACATCAGTTCTTTGAAGAAGCTCAACTTTTCTCCTCTCAGTCCCTACTTGGTTTGACCAAGATCATCATTTCAGTGCGTCAAGTTTGATTCCTTGCTGCTGATGGTATTTCCATTTGCTCTGTGTTCCATCAGTTGATATCAATTATTTGTAATATGGATAGTTGTAAATGCCTGAGCTAGGATTTAAACCCCATGTCCAATCCATCACAGAAAACATTTGCTTCCATTCCATTCCCATAACAATAGTAAATTCTGTATTGCCTCGCCCTTTGTTACTTGCAGAGTACTTTTCTGTCTCTCATCCACCAGTTGTACAAACTCCAATTCATCCAAAGTTCTATATTCTGGCCTCACAAGATCTCACCTTTCCATTGCAATAATCCTCATTTATATAAGCCAACTCCCAATTGTTAAAGTTAAGATCTGTCTGTGACCTTGATCTACTAAGTCTCTCCAGCACTCAATATTGCTTGAAGTTTTGATTCTATTGACTAAGTTAAAAAATATTTAGTTACTTTGATCTCCACATTTTAGAAGTCACACATTTAGGTAGAGGTAGAATAATGGTAGTTGTTGAAACTAAGATAATGCTCATTGCAGATACTGGAATTTGAGTTCACTTATTAAAAAGCCTGGAACTGAAAGCTAGCAGTAGCAGTGGTGATCAGAAAATGACCATAGCTTTTTGTTTCCCTTATTCCCAATACCTCCGCCTCCGCTGCATCTGCTCCCAGGTGGACCAACTCCACTATAGAAAATTCCAGATGACCTTCTTGTTCAAGGACCGCAATTTCCCCTCCCACATGCTCAATGACTCTCTCCAGCGCATCTCCTCCACTTCCCGCATCTCTGCCCTTGAACCCCACCCCTCCAATTGCAACACGAACAGACCTCCACCCCACTCGCTCTCACCTTCCACTCCACAAACCTCCGGATACGACACGTCATCCACTGCCATTTCTGCCACCTACAAACAGAGCCCACCACCAGAGTTATATCTCCATCCCCACCCCCACCCCAATTGTTTTCTGTAGAAGCCATTACCACAGCGACTCTCTTGTAAGGTCAATGCCCCCCCCCATCAACCCACCCAAAACTCCCGACACCTTCGCTTGCCAAACCTGTACCCACACCTCTCCCTTCAGCTCCATCCAAGACTCCAAAGGATCCTTCCACATCCAGCAGAGATTTTCCTGAACTTTCACACATGTCATCTACTGTGTCCATTGCTCCAGATGTGGTCTCCTTTATATTGTGGAGTAGGATGTTAACTTGTGGAACATTTCAGAGAACATTTCTGGGACACACGCACTAAACAACCACACCACTCTGTGGCCAAACACTTCATCTCTCCCTCCCACTCCGCCACGGACATGCGAGTCCTGGGCCTCCTCCACCGCCAGATTCTAGCCACCCAATGCCTGGAGGAAGAACGCCTCATCTTCCGCCTTGAGACCCTCCAACCACAGGGGATCAATGTTGATTTCACTAATTTCCTCATCCCTCCTCCACCCACCTTATCCCAGATCCAACCCTTCAACTCAGCACCGCACTGTCAAACTGTCTTACCTATCCATCTTCATTCCCACCAATCCACTCCACCCTCCTCTCTGACCTATCATCATCACCTCCCTGACCTTTAACTACCTATAACATTCCCAGCTATAATCCCGCCATCGCCATCCCCCTCCCATTTACTTCTCAGCCCCCTTGGTCCTCGCCCACATTCCTGATGAAGAGCTTATGCTTGAAACGTCGCCTCTCCTGCTCCTCAGATCCTGCCTGAGTGGCTGTGCTTTTCCAGCACCACACATTTTGACTCTGATCTCCAGCATCTGCAGTTCTCATTTTCTCCTTATGTAAAAACCCATCTAGTTCACCAAAAAGCAGTTTGGTAGTATTGACTTGAGTATTGTAGAAAAGAAGGCATATTTATTGAACCTTTTGGTCTTGAAATAATCAGGACAGTTTGCAAGAATGCCAATTTCAGGGCAAAATCAATATTTACACATAATGAGAGGAGCAACATTTATTACAGAATGTTTTTCTTTCCTGAAGTATAAATGTTGATTTTTCCCTTAAATTGTCATTTTTGTAACTTGCTCTGATCCCTGCAAAATGCAAAGTTTCAACAAACTAAGGTGCTTTTTAAATGAAATCTGCAGTTCTTACATCTTCTGACCTATATTTTACGACAGATCCACAACAGTGTAGTTGACTCTTCAGTGCCACCTGCAATGGCCTAGTAAGCTTCTCAGTTCAAAGGCAGGTAGGGATGGGGAGTAATTGCTAGCCTTACCAGCAATCCTGCTAACCAACTCAAGGAAACAAAACCACTCTGTTGTACTGTTGCAGAAACAACCACTGTCAGCTAATACGTGGAGTAGAATGCTACCACCAATCCTCCTTTCCACTCCTTTATAAGTGTCAAATTAACAAATTATTAAAGAGCTTCTGGTGGGGTACTGAAACAAAAGCATAATGAAATGGTCAATACAAATTTATAAACATGAGCATAAACATATTAAACCAAAGTAACATTGTTTGCAGTGATGACACAATCCAGTCCTTGCAGTGTGTATCAGTGTCTAAAGGCCTCTATCATGCTAGTGGACCCACATGCTGCCTCTCAATAGACACCTAAGTGTCACATAATTGTGTAAGAGGGTCAGGCACTGTGACCCTCTCCACTGGCTGCTCCCGGGATCTATTAATGGTCACTTTGGCCAAGTCCAGATGTAGGCTCATGAGGAGACTCACTGATCTTTACGCCACTAATCCTTCTTTCTATACTGGATCTATGAACCTAATTGGTTAATGGTAGTAGAGGATGAACCCCTCGTCAGCATTAGCAGTGGGAGACATTTGTCTAAAGAAGATGTAGTTCATTGCAAAGTATTTTAGTCAATCCATTATATCTATCTAACTGCACATCTCTATCCACAGCTCTTTCTCCCCAGTCAGGAATCATTAGAAGTATGAAAAAAAACCAAAAGTAGACCATACTTTGAGACTCTATTCCTGATGAAGGACTTTTGCCCGAAACATATTTTCCTGCTCCTTGGATGCTGCCTGACCTACTGTGCTTTTCCAGCACCACTCTGATCTAAATTCTGGTTTCCAGCATCTGCAGTCCTCACTTTTTGCATACTTTGAGACTGGTCTGTAATTCAACATGATCATGGCTGCTTTTCTAACTCAGTACTCTGTTCCCATTTTGACCCAGTTTATAGAATTATAAGAACCTTTTCTATCTCCTTCTTGAAAATGTTTGGCCTTAACCACTTCCTGTGGCAGTGAATTCCACAGGCTCATCATTCTCTGGATAAAGAAGTTTCTCCTCACCTCAGTCCTATGGTCTATCCAGTATCATTGGCTGTAGCCCTTGGTTATGGGCTTTCTGAACATTCTAGCTGTCAAAGTTCTGTTAGAATTTTATTGATTTTTAATGAGATTCCCACTCACTCTTCTAACTCTAGCAAATATAATCGTAACTGATCCAGTCTCTCTTTGCATTTCAGTCCTACCATGCCAGGAATCAGTATGTTGTGCTCTCTCCATTGCTAGGACATCCTTCCTCAGATAAGGAGACTAAAGCTGCACCCAATACTGCAGGTGCAGTCTCACAAGATGCTGTGCAATTGCAGCAGGACATCCTGGCTCCTCTACTCAAATCCAAGTATTGAATTGGGTTGACTGTCACGCGTACTCACATGAGTACAGTGAAAAGTTTACAAGTCACTACTTATGGCACCATCTTAGGTACAAAGATACCGAGATACAGAACCTTGGTACAAAGCAGAAAAATAAAGAAAACAAAGTATTACAAGGGTTCAAGAGAGCTGCTCACCACCAACATCTCTAGTTCTGTTAGGACTGGACAATAATTGCTGCTCTATCAGCAGTGCCTGTGAGACTGTCAGACATAGTAACATAGAAGCATTGATAGAGTTTAGAAGGATTAAGGGGGGATTTGATTGAAACTTTCAGAATACTGAATGGTCTGGACAGAGTGGATGTTGGGAAGATGTGTCCATTTGTAGGAGAGACGAGGACCCGAGAGCACAGCCTGAGAGTAAACAAAAAACCTTTTAGAACAGAGATAAGGAGAAACTCTTTTGCCAGAGAGTGGTGAATCTATGGAATTCATTGCAATAGAAGGCTGTGGAGGCCAGGTCATTGAGTATATTTAAAACAGAGATAGTTAGGTTCTTGCTTGTCATGGGGACCAAAGGTTATGGGGAGAAAGTGGGAAAATGGGGTTGAGAAACCTATCAGCTGTGATTAAATGGTGGAGCAGACTTGATGGCCTAATTTCTGCTCCTATGTTTTATGGTCTCATAGAAACATGGAACACAGAAGCAGGGGTAGGCCATTCATTTCTTAAAGCCTTTTCTGCCATTCATTATGATCATGGCTGATCATCTAACTCAATCCTGCTTTCTCCTCCATTTCCTTTGATTCCTTTGGCCCTAAGCGCTATATCCAACTCCTTCTTGAAATCATGCAATGTTTTGGCCTCAACTACTTTCTTGGTAACACATTCTACAGGCTGACCACTCTCTGGGTGAAGACATTTCTCTTCACCTCAGTCCTAAATGGTATACTCCTTATCCTTAGACTGACCCCTGACCAGTTTAGTGGAACATATTTTGAATCAAGAGAATTCTTAAAAAATAACAACATTGCATCTCAAATCCTCATGATTCTCCTCTTTAAAACTTTCAGATGAAGTCCATTTGGGCCTGGAGACCTATCAGCTCACAGCTCCATCAGCTTTCTTAGTACAGCTTCCTTCATGATTGTAATTTTACAATGTTCCTTTCTCTCTTCCTTCTTCTGAATTATAGCTACTACTGGAATGTTCTTTGTATCATATATAGTGAAGAAATAGCAAAGTATTTGTTTATCTCCTTATTCCCTACTGCAATGAAGAAGTAGGTGTACTGTACCTTTAAGAGAGTTAACAGCAACAGAACTACCCGACAGAACTAAGTGTTCTGAAACGAAATATAATGTAACATTTGTCAAACAACTTGATTAGTTGGTTGCCTGGAAACAAGAAAACAGATTCAAATTAGGCCAATCAGTTTAAATTATACCCCAAAAAATACCGAACTCAAATCCAGTTTGAATTTAGTATATTGACAATCTTAAAAGCTAATGACACAATCTGATGTTTTGGGGGTAAAGATTGAGGAAAATTGAACAGTTGAGAGGAGAACTGTCAAGCCCCAGCATGTAAAACGACTGCCCAAAAAACATCTCTCTTAAAGGGTACCTTTATCAATCAGTAACCTGTGAAGCAGAAATCCCTAAGAAGAAAAAAAGAAGATCGGAATTCAAAGAAATCGAAAGCTGCCTGGTTTTGAGATAAGAAGTTTTGTTTTGTAAATTATAATCGGGCTTTTTATCAGATTAATATTGTTGAAGAGAAGGTAACAGATAGGTTAGAGTAAGGAATTGTAAATAGTTATTAGTTGATTATTCTTTGTTATACTTTGAGAAATAAAGTTATTAGTTTTTACTTTAACTAGTTCTAGGCCTCTTGAATTTTCCCAGATGACTGCACAGGATAAATCTTTTCTGTGTTGCTGGTTTTAAATTAAGCAGGAGGGTTTACCCCATGTTTACCCAATATTGTAGCACTACTACTAGCCATTTCCCCGCTCAAACCCCGTCTCCCCCCCCCCCCCCCCCCCCAGCTCACACACACACAATTCTATCTCTCTGGAGGACTAACACTCATGTTGTCAAGTGTATTCAGAGCCTGAGCCTTTAATTTTGTTTTTTTGTTACCTTCGTAACATCTTAGCTTGATTCCTGGTGCACTCTTAGTATTTTTTTCTTTCCGTCCCTATCTGGCATTCTCTGGTCTTACTTCCTACTTTCCTATTTTCCTCTCTTTTCTAATGTCTATTCTTTGATAAACCACATCTTTCCACATTTGCTATTTTGCACCCACTATTTAACTTAAAAATGTTTCTATTTCCCTATTTATATAGTTTGCAAGAACACTGTCCCCAGTACAGTTCGGGTGGCGACTGTCCAATAGTAGAGTGCTTCTTTATCCAGTACTGGAGCCATGCCCATGAATGAGTCATATTTCTCTCACATCAGGTTTTGAATCACATATTCATCTCCCTAATTTTATGTACCCTACAATGGATTAGTAAATTTGCAGATGACCCAAAGGTTGGAGGTTTCGTCGATAGCTTGGAGGGCTACTGCAGGCTGCAGCATGGCATAGACAGGATGCAGAACTGGGCTGAGAAATGGCAGATGGCGTTCAACCTGGATAAATGCGAAGTGATGCATTTTGGAAGGTTGAACTCAAATGCTGAATATAGGATTAAAGACAGGATTCTTGGCAGTGTGGAGGAGCAGAGGGATCTGGGTGTGCAAATACATAGATCCCTCAAAGTTGGGACCCAAGTGGATAGGGTTGTTAAGAAAGCATATGGTGTTTTGGCTTTCATTAACAGGGGGGGAATCGAGTTTAAGAGCCGCAAGGTTTTGCTGCAGCTCTACAAGTCCCTGGTGAGACCACACTTGGAATATTGTGTCCAGTTCTGGTCGCCCCATTATAGGAAAGATACAGAGGCTTTGGAGAGGGTGCAAAGAAGGTTTACCAGGATGCTACCTGGACTGGAGGGCTTGCCTTATGAAGAAAGGTTGAATAAGCTCGGACTTTTCTCTCTGGAGAGAAGGAGGAAGAGAGGAGACCTGATCGAGGTACAAAGTAATGAGAAGAATAGATAGAGACAATAGCTAGAGACTTTTCCCCAGGGCAGGTTGGACTGGTAAGAGAAGTCATAGTTTGAAGATATTATGAGGAAGGTATAAAGGAGACGTCAGAGATAGGTTCTTTATGCAGAGGGTTGTGAAAGCATAGAATGCGTTGCCAGCTGTGGTGGTGGAAGCAGAATCATTGGGGACATTTAAGCGACTGCTGGACACACACATGGATAGCAACGAGTTGAGGGGTGCGTAGGTTAAGTTACTATATTTTACATTAGGATTAAATCTCAGCACAACATCGTGGGCCAAAGGGCCTGTTCTATGCTGTACTTTTCTACGTTCTATGTTCTATACCAAAATTGTTTTATCTTCTCTGTTTTACAAGTTTTCAAAGTATTCAGCATAGCAATGCTTATTTTCTTATAATAAAGCTGGGGAAAAGATGCATCAAGCTTTAGACACCAATGGAGATGTCATCCTTGTCTTCTGGTAATCTTAGTTATTCATAATAACTAATCAGTTTAACTTGTACCTATTGCTAGCATGCAAATACAACTTGTAAGACAAATACTGCTTCTTGTTAAGGGTCATTACTAGATGATCTTTTACTAATTTTGAACAAAAAGGCCTTTAGACCTAGTATTGTAGAGTAAATTGTAATGTTCTTATGATGTAGTGAAAGTATCCCTACCTCTAGGCCAGAATCCTGGAGTACTCGACCCATCTGCTCCGGAGGTGCATCACAACATGCTTGAACAGGTTGATTAAAACAAAAAGTCATAAATGATATTGGTAACAATACTTTAGCTCAATCATGAGGTTCTGGTCATCAATGCAAAATTGTTTGACATCAGCAGTATGGGTGAAGCTTAACACCATCTCCAACGTTAATCCTTTCAGAATCATTACCTTGTACAATACTCTTCACCTGCAAGAACATCTTCCTTAGGGAAGTTTAAGTTACCAGTTCCTCATCTCACCCACGTTGATTTTGTCTACTGAAATGTGTCTTGGAAAACTTCTGATATGAAGTTTTGATATAATGTATGTGTCATCATTGCTTTGTTGTTATTCATTTGATATCATATATTTCTGATTTATGGTGGTGTCAGTGTCTGTTCAGTAAATAACAATCTAGTACTCAGATGCCATTCAAAATTGACATTACAATAGGGAAACAATATGTTTGGCCTTACCACTAATCTGTCTTGGCCTTAATGCTCAACATGAAATTGGTATTAATCCTATGTGCCTGCATGCTTCCCTAATCCCTTGATTACTCTTTCCTTTAACCACTTATACAGCAGATTCTTAAATACTGATGTGGTGTCTGCATCAGTAACTGACATCTGTAATGCATTCCAATCTCTGAACTGGCAGTTTAAAAATGTCTGTCCTTCTATCTATCTGAAATCTTTTCATTTAATCTTTTATCTGCAACCACTTGTTCTAAATCACTCAATCACTGAGAACAGTCTGCTTTAAACCACTGTTTGGCTATATTGTACTGACATTACAGTTTCAATGTGAATAT
Source organism: Hemiscyllium ocellatum (assembly GCF_020745735.1). NCBI lineage: Eukaryota > Metazoa > Chordata > Chondrichthyes > Orectolobiformes > Hemiscylliidae > Hemiscyllium > Hemiscyllium ocellatum. The sequence goes on along the minus strand of NC_083414.1, from coordinate 46,159,009 downwards.
AATCTTTGGATTTCATTTATCATATGGCTTTGAGTTTGTTGATGTAACTTTTTTCTCCCTAGTTGTGAATTGATCTCCAAACTTAATCCTGAATTTATTTCTTTGTATCCAGAAATTTGGATATTAGCATTGTTTCATCTTGGCAGATCTATTTTGGAATCTGTCTCTATTTGATTAATAGTTTGCCTTTTGATTATTCTGACCAGCATACATATGGACCGGTTTGCTCTGATGGCTGAGTGACTGGTTTGCAATACAAAGTGATACCAATAGTGTGGGTTCCATTCTCATACCAGCTGAGATTACCATGAAACTCCCTCCATTTTTTTTGTGTAGGTGTACTTGACCATTTACCAATGTTTTAATAATAAGGTAAATCCAGTATATGGGGGCACACAAAACAACATAAGTGATCAGAGCAGAAGTAGCTCATTTGACCACTTAACCCTAACTCACCATTCAAAGAAATCATATCTGATCTGCCCTGCGCTTCAATTGCTCTTTATTGTCAACTCACATAGCCATCAACTCCCTCATAAGTCAAAAGTCTAACTATTTCTTCTTTAAATATTTTCAATGATCTAGTCTGCACAACTCTCTGGGGTAGAAAAGTTTACTACGCTGTGTGAAAAAAATGTTTTTGCATCTCGGTTTTAAATGAATGTCCCTTAGTGTATGACTATGTCCTCTAATTTCCAATTGCCCATTTGTGGAAACACTTTCTCAACATCTACCCTGTCAAGTCCCCTCAGAATCTTGTGTGTTCAATAAAATCACAACTCATTCTTCTAAACTCTAAAGAATAAATGTCTAACCTGACTGGATGTTTTTGGTAAATCAACATCTTAATCCCGGGATCAACCTAGTAAACCTCTTTTCACCTGCTTCCAATGTCAGTAAATCCTTCCATAAATATGAGGACCAAAACTGTGCACAGTACTCCAGCTGCAGTTTTACTAAAACCCTGTAGAATTGAATGAGACTTCACTTTTTTAAAACTCTAATCTCCTAGCAATAAAAACCAAAATGCAATTTATCTTTTTAATTATTTGGTAAAACTGTATGCTAAACTTTTGCATTTCATGTACAAGAATATTTAGATCTTTCTGTGTTGTACTTTTTTTTTGGAATCTGTCTCTATTTGATTAATAGTTTGCCTTTTGATTATTCCGACCAGCATACATATGGACCGGTTTGCTCTGATGGCTGAGTGACTGGTTTGCAATACAAAGTGATACCAATAGTGTGGGTTCCATTCTCATACCAGCTGAGATTACCATGAAGCTCCCTCCATTTTGCCTGTATGGTGACTCTCAGGTTAAATCACTACCAGTTCTCTCTCTCTCTAAGGTGAAAGCAGCCCCTGGGACTATGGTAACAACTTTTACTAAAGAACATAATCTCATTTCAAACAATCTATATCTCCTTACAGCTAAATTATGTCCTCATCACAATGTGCCATTTCAAGTATGTTTCTATGTTCAGCAAATTTGGATAAGTTGCACTTTGCCTCCTCCTCTAAATTATTAATACAGGTAGTAAATAATTGAGACCCTCAGAGTGATCCTCATATGGGGCAGCATGGTGGCTCAATTGTTAGCACTGCTGCCTCACAGTACCAGAGACCTGGGTTCAATTCCAGCCTTGGGTGACTGTCTGTGTGGAATTTACACATTGTCTGCCTGGGTTTCTCTGGGCACTCTGGTTTCCTCCCACAATCTAAAAATGTGCAAGTCAGTTCGGTTGAATAGTGTTAGGTGCATTAGTCAGAGGAAGTTGGGAATGGGTGGGTTGCTCTCTGGAGGGTTGGTGTGGACATATTGGGCTGAAGGGTCTGTTTCCACACGGTAGGAATCTAAAACTCCATTAATTATATGTTTCTGACCTAAAAAAAAATTGTCTTCTGTTTTCTGTGTTAACCAATCCTCAATTCATACTAATACGTTATCCCCAATACAATGAAATCCCATCTTATGCAATATCTTTTGTATGGCACTTTATCAAATGCTTTGGAAAAATACTACATCTGTCAGTTCCTCTATCAGCTTTGCTTGATATATCTTCAAATTTGTCAAACATGAATCCTATTTTACAGAACCATGTTTGATTGTGTTCAGCTTTTCTAAATGCCCTGCTATTTCTGCCTTAATAATGGACTCTGGCATTTTCCCAATGAAACATGTTGGGCTGAGTTGCCTATAGCTTTCTGCATTCTGTCTCCCTTCCTCCTGAACAACAGCATCACTATATTGCTTTTCCAATCTCTGGAGCCTTCCTGGAATGCTGGGAATTCTGAATAAATCAAGCAATACATCCAGTATATCTGTGGCCACATGCTTTAAAATCCTTGGATACAGACCATCAGGTCATGGTGACTTGTTTGCCTATAGTCCCATTAGTTTGTTGAATACTTTGTCCCTTGTAATAGAGACTGTTCCAAGTTCTTTCCTCCCGTTCGCACCTTGCTTATCTGTTACCTTCGGGATATTTACAGTGTCCTTCGCTGTGAAATTATTGGTTGAAATTATTTGCTATTTTCCTGTCCCCCAATATTAATCCTCCAGCTACATCCTCCAGTGACCCACACCTACATTTGCTAGTCTCTTTCTTTTTATATACCAGCAGAAGCTCTTGCTGTGTGTTTTCATTTTTTTTGCCCATTTACTTCCATAATTAATTTTCTCCCTCTTTACTTGTTTTTTAGTCATCCATTGCTGGTTCCTAAAAAAAAATCTAGTTTTTGGCCACGACTAGTTTTTGCCACTTTGTATGTCTTAGTTTTTTCAAAGAAAACTACTTTTGGTTCCTCAGGTGATTGACACTTCTCATCAAGGCATTCTTTTTGTCTGGAATAAATTCTTGCTGAGCATTACAAAATATCTGCTTAAATGTCTGCCACTACTCATCTGCTGTGTTTCCCCTTGATCTATTTTCTTGTGCCTACATTAGGCAACTCTTTCTTCATACCACTGTAATTGCTCTTATTTAGGTTGAGGGTAGACTCAAGTTGCTCTCTCTCAAACTGAATTTGAAAATCTATCATATTGTGATCAACCCATTGCAATATTACAATGTGCATTTGTTATACTTATTGTAGATCCCAAAGCCAGATGTGTCCTCTTTTCTACCTGATATTTGATGTGTTCTAGAACCCACTTGTAGCCCAGTATTCTACTTATTCTACAACCTCTCCCTTTTTCCAACATATTGGAATGAACATTCTTCACAGTATCTCTGATTTCCCTATATTCTTTAAGGAACTCAAAGCTATAAAACTTTATTGCTCTGTTAATTTATCCTGTCTCCCACAACTGAATAGTAATTAAAACCCAAGCTCACGATCATATTACTTCATTGCTTGATTTATTTCCTTTTTTCTCATGCAAGTATACTGTATACAATGAGTTATAGATACAGATATTGACGGGAATTGCTTTGTTTAAGTCTTTAATAAGTTAATCCACAAAATGGATAGCACAACTATGATTGTATTAACTATATAAATTGTTTAATATATAATGTAAAAATAAAATAACAGCCAGCACACGGATGGGTATAAAGATAAAATCATGTACTTTGCTGTAAATTACTTAGCATGAAATTAAATTTCCCTTTTGCTGTATTTCAATTTGATTTTTATTGGTAAAAACTGTCTGACCATTATTATCTGAAAAATGTTTGAGGTACAAAAAGAAATAACAAATAAGCATATTACAATTAGTAAGAGCTCATGAGCACATGGCATTTCAGAACAGAAATTTGGCCATTTGAGCCGACAGTACCATTCAATGAAATCATGGCTGATCTGGTTGTGTTTTGAGCTCCATTATTCTGTCAACAAGCACCCCCCCCACATCCCCTCATCCCCATACCCCTTAATGCCTCTGTCTGTCAAAAATCAATTAAATTTTGTCCCAGACTGCACAACCCTCTGTGAAGAAAATACCACACTTTAACAAGAGAGGAAAAAAAAACCTCTAAATAGGAGACCTTTATTGTGAAACTATGTCCCCCAGTTATAGTTTCCTGACAAGAGAAAACTGCCTTTTGTTGTGTGGTGAGACTCAACAACAGATTCTATGTGCTGCTACTGAGACGTCCTCGGTCTACATCCTCCAGGGACTGTATGGTTTAATGTTGATGAGGATAGACAATTTCTGGTCTAACTAGTGGGTTCTCTTATAGTAAAAAAAAACTCTACCAATATTGACATATTACATAGATATAGGATATATTGCAAACAGTGACTGCTGGAGGAGCCAGTTGGATGTCTGACTCTTCCAAGATCATCAGTAACTCCACCCACCAATCTTAATCACATCATAAAAGTGAGTAGTGCTTTTGGAACTCATTCAGTATTAGTCTTTTCAGATCATTTTAGTGTCATATACAATACAGATATCCATTCAATCTAGTTTCCTCAATATCTTATATATTTCAATAAGATCATCTCTCATTTTTAAAAATGCAACGTATGGACAGAACCTGTTCAATCTTTTTCAGGACATAAAGCCTTATCCCAGATATGAGTTTAGTGAACCTTCTCTGAACTGCTTCTGAAGCAATTTCGAATAAAGAGATGAACACTGTACATAGTCTAAATTTGGTCTCACTGTATCCTATACAGCTGCAGTAAAATTTCCCGACTCTTATTCCATGTCCATTGCAAGAAAGGACTACATTTGTTTTTCTAATCACTTGCTGTATCTGTGTATTAACTTGATGTGATATGCTTACCAGGACACTCAGATCCCTCTGCACTGTTATCCTTCCATTTACTAAATATGCTGCTTTTCTACTTTTCCAGCCTCAGTGAATAAGCTCACTTTTTCACACATTATAGTCCATTTGTCAAATCTTTGCCAACTCAAACATCTGTCTAATAACTCCTTGTAGACTCTTTACCTCCTCTCAACAAATTCATTTTCTACCTATCTCTGTGTCATCAGCTAATTAAGTACCGTATGCTTGTCACTGTTATAGTTCAATAGTGGATTTTGTGGGATGTAACAAATATAACTCTACTGGCTAAATGATCCAAATTAACATTAGTAGTAGTATATATTATGTATAAAGTGGATATTAATTTGTATATATATGCATTAAGCAGGGAATATATACAGCAGGAGAAAGAGAGGACTGCAGATGCTAGAGATCAGAGTCAAGAGTGTGGTGCTGCAAACGCACAGCTGGTCAGGCAGCATCTGAGGAGCAGGAGATTCGACATTTTGAGCATAGGCTCTTCATCAGCAATGGGGAATCTTCCTGATGAACAGCTTATGCTTGAAATGTCGACTCTTCTGCTCCTCAGATGCTGCTTGACCCGCTGTGCTTTTCCAGCACCACACTCTTTGAATTATATACAGCAGTGAGTATATATTAGCAGTAAATGTACAATAACAATCTACTTTAGATCTATTAGAAACAAAATGCAAACTAATGAGTGGATCTGTTAGCTTGAACTACTTTAGATATGTTCAATATGCCTAACAACCAGTTTCACTACCTTCTGCCCATTGGAGACCCCATGTTACAATGGCTAGTCTTAGAGAACTTGAGTTTCCAGGCACCAGTTGTATTCTCACTTCAAGGTGGAGTCCAGCGAGTGCTGCAGAGTCTCTGATATTCCTACTGTTCTAGGTGCTTTTAGTACTTTCCCAGACATTTCACTGTGTAGAAAACCATCCTCCAGGTGGCAATGTCACGTGGTTCCCCTGACAGCTGAAACAACTGCCTTGCACTAAACTGTTAATTTTCCACTTATCTTCATTTGCTCATTGTCATGTCCTATTAGCTTCTAACAATTAAAGCCTTAATGATCAAGTTTAAAGATATAAATTTTAATCCTACCACTACAGGCACTTTATCTAAACCAATGATAAGAATTGTAAATTGTGTAGAACCTAACACTGATTTGCAAGGTGCACCACTAGTGACAACTTGCCAACCCAAGAACTCGTTAGCTAACTAATTCTTCTAATGTTACCCTACACCAGATGCTCTTATCTTGTGCTGCAAGCATTAATGTGGTACTTTATCAGATGCCTTTGGAAATCCAAGAGTAAATCTACTGCTTCCCCTTTATTCACTGTGCGTGTTACATCATCAAAAAACTCTAACAAGTTAGTTCAATGAAATTACGGTTTTACAATGCCACATGGGATTTGTGTGACCAGATTATGATTTTCTAACTATCCTGTTATAACCTCCTCAATAATGTAATCTAACATCTTTCATATGGCAGATTTGGAGCTAGTGGCCTTTGGTTTTCTGCTTTCTATCTCCTTCGTTTCTTAACTAAAATTGTTACATTTGTTACTGATGATTATATCTGCAGGAAGTGTGTTTGGTTGCGAATCAAATCAGATTGCATGGATTGGTTAGAGCGATAGTTAACAGAAATGAGAAATTTACAGGAGCTATGGGTGTGATGGATGGCAGTTGTAGGAAGGGAGATTCACTGAAGATACAGTCAGGTACATGTGTGGCCTCCAGGAAAGGTAGGAGAGGGAGTCAGGTTATACAGGAGTCTCCTGTGGCTATTCCCATCTCAAACAGGTATACTGTTTTAAAAAATGTAAGGAATGATGGACTCTCAGGGGAATGTAGCACTGACAGCTAGATTTCTGTTACTGAGACTGGCTCTAATGTAACAAGGGGTATGCCAGGTTCCAAGTGATTGATTGTAGTTTGGGACTCTTTTGTCAGAGGCACAGGCCGACAGCGAGACATTAGAATGGTGTGTTACCACCCTGGAGCCAAGGGGGAGAGGGATCAGCAGGAGGTCATTGTACACATTGAAATTAACATTATTGGAAGAGAAAAAGACGAGACTCTGAGGAGAGAATATAGGAAGTTAGGCAGGGATTTAAAAGAAAAGTTCCTCACGGGTTGTAATATCTGTATTACCCCTGGTGCCATGAGCTAGTGAGGGTAGGAATAGGAGGATAGAGCAGATGAATGTGTTGCTGAGGAGCTGGTGCAGTGGAGAAGGGTTCACATTTCTAGATCATTGGAATTTCTTCAGGGGTAGAAGTGCCCTGTATAAGAAGGATGAATTGCATCTGAATTGGAAGGGGACTAACATACCGGTGGTGAGATTTGCTAGAGCTATGTGGGAGGATATAAACTATTAGGGGAGTGGGAGGGTTGGTGGTGAGTCCCAGGGAGATAGTGAGGGAAGAGATTAGTCTGAGACTGATACAGTTGGGAAAAGGAGTAATTCAGCAGACAGGGCAGGCAGAAACAAAGCGGAGAATGAGGTAGGACTGATAAATTAAACTGCATTTATTTCAATGCAAGAGGCCTAACAGATAAGGCAGATGTACTCATGGTGTGGTTGGGACATCGGACTGGGTATCATAGCAATTACAGAGTGTGGCTCATGGGTGGACAGGACTGGCAACTTAATGTTCCTGCATATAGATGCTATAGATGCATCAGTGTTTACTGTGGAGAATGATATGGAGGATATGATGGGGAAATAGATAAGTGACAACTTGAAAAGTATCCATATTACAGATGAGAGATGCTGAACATCTTAAAACATATAAAAGTGGATAAATCCCCAGGACCTGATCAGGTGTGCCTAGAACTCTGGTAAGCGAGGGAAGTGATTATTGGGCCCCTTGCTGAGATATTTGTAACATCGATAGTCTCAGCTGCGGTACTGGAATACTGGAGGTTAGCTAATGTGGTGCCACAATTTAAGAAAGGAGGTAAGGAAAAGCCAGGGAACTATAGACTGGTGAGCCTGACATCGGTGGTGGGCAAGTTATTGGAGGGAACCCTGAGGGACAGGATATACATGTATTTGGAAAGGCAAGGACTGATTAGGAATAGTCAACATGGCTTTGCATGTGGGAAATCATACCTCACTAACTTGATTGAGTTTTTTGAAGAAGTAACAAAAAGGGTTGATGAAAACAGAGTGGTGGACATATCTATATAGACTTCAGTAAGGCATTCAAAAAGGTCCCACATGGGAGACTGGTTAGCAAGGCTGAATCGCATAGAATACAGAGAGAACTAGCTATGTGAATACAAAACTGGCTCGAAGATAGAAGACAGAGGGTGGTGGTAGAGGCTTGCTTTTCAGACTGGAGCCCTGTGACCAGTGTTGTGCCACAAGGATCGATGCTAGGCCCACTGCTTTTCGTCATTTATATAAATGATTTGAATGTGAAGATAGGATGTATAGTCAGTAAGTTTGTAGTTGACACCAAAATTGGAGGTGTATTGGACAGTGACAAAGGTTACCTCAGAGTGAAACAGAATCTTGATCAGATGGGCCAATGAGCAGATGGAGTTTAATTTAGATAATTGTGAGGTGCTGCATTTTGGAAAGGCCAATCAGGGCAGGACTTACATATTTAATGGTAAGGTCCTGGAGAATGTTACTGAACAAAGAGATTTTGGGAAGCAGGTTCATAGTCCTTGAAAGGGGAGTCCACAGGTAAATAGGATAGTGAAGAAGGTGTTTAGTATGCTTGCCTTTGTTGGTCAGTACCTTAAGCATAGGAGTTGGGAGGTCATGTTGCGGTGTACAGGACATTGGTTAGGCCAATTTTGAATTATTGCGTGTAATTCTGCTCTCCTTCCTATCAGAAGGATATTGTGAAACTTGAAAGGGTTCAGAAAAGATTTACAAGGATGTTATCAGCAGTAGACGATTTGAGCTATAGGGAGAGGTTGAATAGGTTGGGGCTATTTTCCCAGGAGAGTTGGAGGCTGAGGGGTGACTTTATAGAGGGGCATGGACAGGGTAAAAAGACAAGATCTTTTCCCAGAGGTGGGGTAGTTCAAAACTAGACAGCATAGTTTTGAATTGAGAGGGGAAAGATTTAATAGGAATCTAAGGGCAACTTTTTCATGCAGAGGGTGGTGCGTGTATGGAATGAACTGCCAGAGGAAGTGGTGGAGGCTGGTACAATTACAACATTTAAAAGGCATCAGGATGGGTATATGAATAGGAAGGGTTTATAGGGATATAGGTCAAATGATGGCAAATGGGATCAGGTTAATTTAGGACATCTGATCGACATGGATGAGTTGGACTGAAGGGTCTGTTTCAGGGTTGCATATCTATATGACTCTATTGGCTATTTTCAGTCTGCTGGGCTCCTTTCAGAATCTAAGGAACTTTGGAAGATTATAACCAATGCACCTATTATCTATGCTGACATTTCTATACAGAATCTCAGATGCAGGCAATTTGGCCCTGAGGGCTCATCAATCTTTAGGTCCAATACTTTTCTGAGCATTTTTCCACTGGCACAGTGATTTGTTTTTCCTTCCTTATACTATCTTAATTTTCATCCATCTTTAGGGAATTTTGTAAATTTTCTTCTGTGAAAGTAGGCACAAAATATCTGTTCATTTTTTTGGTTTCAATTATTAATTCCCTAGGTGTATTCTCTAAAGGACAAATACACGTTCAGTTACTTTTTTTCTGTTTTCAAATACATGTTGAAACTGGTATGATTTGTGTTATATTATCAGGTAACTCTAACACTCTGCCATTTGTCTCTCAATTATCTTTTTAATCATTCTGCACAGATTGTTAAAATCAGCCCAATTCTCTGACCGACCGCTAATCTTTGCAGATTTTTACAGTGTTTCTTTTAACTTAATGCTATCCTTAACTTCCTTATTTATCTGCGGATGTTGTATCCTTCTCAAAGAGACCTTCTTTCTTACAGGGATATATCTTTGTTGATAATAGTTAAATGTCTCTTTAAAAGTCTGCCACTTTACTATCCTACATTTTAACCTAGCTTCCCAGTTTACTGATGTCAATTTGGTCTCTGTGCCCTCATCTCTGCCTTTATTTAGGGTTAGTCATGGACCCACACCTCTCCCATTCAAACTGAAATTTTCTGAATGTTTAAAAACCATATTTTGATGACTGTCACTTCATGGGTTTTTTTTTAAATCAAGGCATAATTGGTCAACTCTATCTCATTGCACATTGTGATGATACAATGACTTCAAGAGTGTGTTTTGTCTTTGTTTTGAAAGAGAGGTTTTAAGGTCGAGGTGATGAGCTATCTATTGAAAGCCCATAAAGTAAACACCTTGTAAAGCCTTTTTTTTCATTAAAAATTATGAACAATAGAAGCAGACTGAATGGGTGGGGTCAAGCTCCCACAGAACCAGGGCTTTTAGATTCATTTTTTCAGTAGCAGCTGCTGCTGGGGTCTTGAAGCTGGATGTGAAATGGTGACCATTCACATCGACTACTTTGTCCAACTTTAGTGTTAAGCTTTTTGATTGTTGTTGGAGCTGCATCTTTTGAGGTATGTGCAGAATATCCCATTATACTACTGACTTGTGCCTTGTAGATGATGGACAGGTATTGGTTAGACAATCGATGAGTTACTCACAGAGTCATACAGCATGAAAACAGACCCTTCGGTCTAACTCGTTCATGCCGACCAAGTTTCCCAACTAAACTAGTCCCACTTGCCTGCACTTGGCACATATCTTTCTCAACCTTTCCAATTCACACACCTACCCAAATGTCTTCTAAATGTTGTATCTTTACCTGCATATCTCACTTCTTCTGGCAGTTCATTTCACAAATGAATCACCCTCCATGTGAAAATATTGTTCCTCAGGTCAATTTTAAATCTTTTTCCTCTCACCTTAAAATATGCCCCCTAGTTTTGAACTCTTGCACCCTATTCACCTTATCGATATTCCTCACGATTTTATAAACCTCTAAAAGATCATCGCTCAACCTTCTACCCTCCAGTTAAAAAGGTCCTAGCCTATCCAGCCTTTCCTCATAACTCAAACCCCCAGTCCTGGCAATATCCTGGTAAATCTTTCTGGAATGCTCTCCAATTTAATAATATTCTTCCTATAACAACATTACAGATTTCTTAGCCTCTGATCTGCTCTTGTAGTCATAGTATTTATATGGTTAGTTCAGTTCAGTGAACTCCCCCCACTCCCCCCGATCATGGGAGATTCATTGATGGTTATGCTGTTGAATGTCAAGGGGAATAGTTAGATTTTCTGTTGTTGAAGATGATCATTGCTTTTGTGTGGCATGAATCTAACAACTACAGCATGTCCCAGCTGCTTGTGTATTCAACCTAATGGCCATCTTGGAAATTAGGTATAGCTATTTCTTAGCCCAGCCAAGATGGGGGTGGAGGGTATGCTAAAAGTCAGGGAGTGCAGGTTCCACCAGTCAAGGCTTGGGAAACTCTCCATTGGGGATCTCTCCCTGCCATTCTGAGATTGGGTAAAGACAGGCAAGTAGAGCCAGCACCAGAAATACGCAGGGGAGTTGCACATCAGCTGGGGAGCTGCAAAGACAGCGGTAGGGATCTGGTCAATCATGACAAGGGGCTGCTCGTTGAACTCGGCCAGAGGCTTGGGGGAGTACAGTACCGAGCACCCTGTATGTTGTTCATTACATACGGTGTAAGAGGTACCTGTACTGGCTGTGGAACATCATGCAATCGGAAGTGGGATGGTTAAGGTGGATCTGGAATAGGAAGGGGTCAGAGTATAGTTGGGACCCTCCCTTTTAGATGTTACATGCTGGTCATTCAGCCAATGTGGTGCCTTCACCAAGTTGGTGCACATACTGTCTTCAGGGCTGTGGTGCAGCAGGCAATAGGACTGCTGGAGATTTGCTTAGAGTGGTTTCGGAGAGCCCTCCAATATAGGCTAGACATTGTGTACCGCACCATCCTGGGGTGCTATATTCAATGCAACTAGAATGAGGCAATGTGACTGGGGGATTCGGGAATGAGGACAAGAATGAGGACATTGAGGAGGAGGAGGAAGCACTCTTTGTGCATAACAGAGTACAGCTATAATGGATGCTGCAATGCAGACAGGCCCTGGTTCATACCCAATTCCAGTAGAAGCGAGCTTGATATTGAAGACCATCATAGACTGTGGAGGTCAAGATTGTTCACACTGTGACTGTATCAATTCCCTTTTTGCGGCATTCTGAGGAAGGGTCACTGGACCTGAAACATTAACTCTGCTTTCTCCCCACAGATGCTGCCAGATTTGCTGAGTTTCTCTAGTAGTTTCTGTTTTTGTTTCTTTCATTCCCTTTGTGTTCAATTTTGCTGGCTGACAATAAAAGCTGTGTTGAACTTGTCGAAATGCTTGCCTGTATATGGGTTCCCAACTGGACAATGATCTATTGTGGCTGACTAATGGGGGGGCATTGAGGAAAGGGGACTTTGAGAGGGTCTTCAGATGAGATGTGTCTAAGGATAGGTAAGATGTGTGGCATGGTGGTTAAAAGGCAACTAAGGTCAGACAATAGAATTATATTTGCAAGGCTGTAGCAGCCTTGATAGTGTGGACAGTGTGCCATTACTGTGCTGGTGAAGAGCAATGCCAGATTGCCAATGCTGGTCCAAGTGCATGGCAGGCTGTCAAACATGGCGAGGACTCAAGGGGTGCAAGTTGTTCAATGGATATGCAAAGAATGGTAAGCTGTTCTTGGAGTACCGTGTGGTTAAATGAGGGTAGAATCAGATGTGATGGACCCCATAGAGGCTTAGTAGGTAATTAAACGTTTGCATTTGGTAAGGTACAGTGAAAAGTCTCACTAGATCTTTTGGTGCAAATTCTTTCAAAATAAAATTCAAGCCTACATCCTGTTATTTCCTTTGTTTTTGGACTATGGATATAGCTTTCAACCAAAGAGGCAGTATAGAGAGAGATGATTAATTTTAAGTACCATGTTTACTGATGCACATTGTGAGTTGTATACAATATTGTCTTTCTTCACAACAGTGGAAGTGAAAGCAGACACTAGTAAGTTCTGAACTAAGGATGATATGGAGGTGCCAGTTTTGGACTTGGGTGGACAAAGTTAAAAATCACACAACACCAGGTTACAGTACAACAGGTTTATTTGAAGACAAGCTTTTGGAGCACTGCTCCTTTGTCAGGTAGCTAGTGGGGCAGGATCATAGGACACAGAATTTATAGTAAAAGATCAACAAGTCATACAACTGATGCGATGTATTGAACAAACCTAGATTGCTGTTAAATCATTAATCACTTAGAATGGGAATGGACAAACTACACCACGTTCTTCTCAACCTGCAACACATTACTGATGAGGATGAGCACCTCACCAAGATTTTAACTACGCTTCCACTGTCTTTAAACAGCCGCCAAACCTTAAAAAGACCACAGTTTGGAGCAAACTGCCCAGCCTTTAGCACATCAACCAAAACAATATACAACCCCATCATGACAACCACTGAAAGACATGTCAGAGTGTCGACATGGATACCACCATTACACATGGGAACATCGCCCACTGTGTGACTCAGTCAATGTTGTCTGTCTCATATGCTGCAGGCAAGGATGCCCCAAGGCATGGTACATTGGCGAGACCAAGCAGACACTACGACAATGGATGAATAGACACCACGCAACTATTGCCAGACAGGGATGTTCCCTCCCAGTTTGGGAACACTTCAGTGCTCAAGGACATTCAGTCTCGGATCTTTGGGTGATCGCCCTCCAAGGTGGACTTCAGTGTATGCAACAACGGAGAGTTGCCAAGCAGAGGCTGATAGCCAAGTTTGGTACTCATGAGGATGGCTTCAACCAGGATCTTCAGTTCATGTCAAACTACGAGTGACCCCACCACACTATACATTCTCTCATACACACTCTCACACAAGTACACATACGCACACCTACACATAAACTCTTAGACATAATCACACTCATACACATCCTCTCAGACACACATCCACACTCACACTCACGGGCAAACCCTCTCACAGGCATATACTCTGTCACATTCGTGTCCACACTCTATCAAGCATGCACACACTCACACACACTCTCTCTCTCATACACACATACACACAAATATATTTTTCACTCACTCACCCTCTCTCTCTGTCACTCTCTCTCACTCTGTCACGCACACGCACACTCACAAATAAGTCTATGGGGTGAGTTTGCAGTTGCAGATTTGTATTTGCAGGTACATTCAATTTTGTTCAAAAAGCACACAATCTGTAGGCACTCAGTCCACGTGACATTTTACTAATTCTCACTTTTGAAATAGAACCAGTCTGACTCAAGTTTGGAATACAGACAGACTCTAACCTGACACCTTTAGTGCATTGTCTGAGGTGAGGTGTCACCTTTTTTTTATAAACCTTCAATTGTCTTGGGAATGTGACTTGAAAGAAATTCTGGGATTTACGTATTAATTAATCGAAACCTGCAACGCATTGCAAGTGATTAAAGACTTAACAGCAATCTCGGTTTGTTCAATGCATTGCATCAGTTGTATGACACTTGGATTTTTTTACTATAAATTCCATGTCCTATGATCCTGCCCCACCAGATGAAGGAGCAGCACGCTGAAAGCTAGTACTTCCAAATAAACCTGTTGTACTATAACCTGGTGTGTTGTGATTTAACTCTGATCTGAGGGGCTTGCCAATGTTCTGATTGGCTCTTGGACAGGTGACCATGGCTTGTGTGGGAGCAGAGGATGCACAGTAGCCTCTTGCCTGAAAAGAGAAAGCTTTGAAAGATCTCGCTCAGAGTGAATGTCTCTCTCATTCTCACTTGTGAAAGTTTCCAGTAACAATCAGCTGTCTACTGCTCACATTTCTCTTCAAATCGCCCGTTAAAGGAGGAATGAAACAACTTCAAAGTCAATGAAAGGACAAATTCTCAGCCAGCAAATGAAAGAGTGCATCAGTGTGCGGTCAATCTCATGTCAGATGCAAAAACCTAAAAAGGAATTGAAACAAAGGGAAAGAAAGCAATTCATCAAATCCTGTGGTCATGTCTGATCCTATCAAACAGTGTTTCCCTGATTTTGTTTTTTATTTTGCCACTCTTAACATCCATGTCTAGTTTGACTTTGTGCCTGTCTATGAAGGAGGGAATTTAAGAATAGATGGAGTTTACGTTTCAGAGTTAACAATACAAATTTAAGTATGACCATTAAAGACAATTTGTTCAAAATACATGATTATTTTCTTTTTACATACAGAAACCTGGTGAGTGCTTTCTTCTTAACTGGAGTTAATCAGATGGGAAAATTATGGATTTTATATTGTGTTCATATTTAAATCTTTCATATTTATAATGACACTGGGAATAGTGGAGCTTGCTTTGCAGTGCATGAGAGTTCCTTCACTCCATACCATGGACCCAGTCTATCTGCCATGCCTTTCAGAACTTGATCAGCTCAGTTAGTAATGATGGTACTAAGCCACTCTTGGTGATGGACATTGGGGCCCTCCACTCAGCTTACAGTCTGTGGCATTTCAACCATTAGTGTTTCTGCCAATTGCTGTTCAGCACAGAGGAGTACTAATGCATCAGCTGAGAGAGGGCAGTAAATTGTAATCAGCAGGAGATTTCCCTGCTCATGTTTGACTTGATGCCATGAGACATTCATGGAGTCCGAAAACTCCCATGGCAACTCTCACCCCATTCTATGCCACGGTTTCACCACTTCTGTCCAGCCAATGGGATATGACTTACTCAGGGATGGTGCTGGTATTGTCTGGGACCTTCCCTATCAGGTGTGGTTCTGTGAGTATGACTGTGACAGTCTGTTCTTAACTAGTTCTGTGCAGTAGCTCTCCCAATTTTGCCAGATGCCCCCCAGGCGTTGGTTCTTCAGGGTCAATAGGCTGCATTTTTTGTCACTATTTTCAATGCATAGATCAATGCCAGGTGGTCTATCTGACTTTATTCCTCTAACCAAACTTCTTCACATTTTGATTGAACTTAATTGCTATCTCAGGCTATTTCAGAGAGCAGATAAATGTCAACCACATTGCCATAGGATGGAATCCCTTGCATCCAGGTAAAGATGTCATATTTCCTTCCCCAAAGGATATTAGTGAACCAAACTTAATTTGAGCAGAGGCAGGAAGTGGCATAGTCCCTAATCACAACTCTTAATTTTCCATACCCTTATTAAATAACATGGCATTCTTTCACCTAGGTGAAGGGCAAAACAATTGCTTTCAAGGGCTTTGTTTCTCAGTGCACTGGAGACTCTAAGTTTTACTCTTTATCTGTTTGGAGCTAGTCTAAAGTTGGTTGTGTTTCTGGATTACAGCCAACTGATGGAACATATATTTTGGATTTTGAGTAGACAAAGTTGTGAATAACTTATAACTTGAGGATCACTCACAACAAAACTTGGAAGGGAACCAGTCAATGACTGCCATGATTTATAGATACTTGGTGTGCAACAGCTATTTCCTGCAGATAATAACATATTGCATGTTAAAAGGCAGCTTTAAACTTTAAAATAGCTTCTGTTTGAAACATCATCTGAAGAAGTAATTTTCTTATACTTCTATCATAACATTAAATAAGCTGTGGAACAGCAGTTTATTTCTTGAGACGTTCCTTTTTTTGAGTGTAATACACTAATTTTTTTACTTTGGTTCTGAAATACTTTTGGATGATTATATTTAGAGTAATATAATTTCAGATGCACATAAGTGTTTTCTACAGTGTTTATTTATTGTCAATCAAATGCAGTGCAAATGAGGACATTTCTACTGTAGAACCAGGTGTGTGAGTCCAGTATGGAGGACTGGCATTTTGTTCATATCGACAAATGAGCTCATTAATATTTGGCAGTTTTTTTCCTAGGGGATGTTTTATAATTCCTGAAGCCAGTTGAACAAAGTGTGAGGCTGTAATGAATTATATATTTAAAACAAAATCATTTAATGTGCTTTCTGTTTCTAGTTAGCTATCTATTTTGCTTCTAATTTGAACATTTTGGTCATTTTATTGTGGCTAGTTGCACTGACATTAAAATGTTAACTCCACTTCCTGATAAATCATGTGCCATTTCACAAAAGAAAGAATTAATTGTTGCTTTAATTGAATGAGAAAAAACCTTATTGTTGACTACAATTTACTTGTTTTGAAATAATATTTTTGCTATAAGATCAGCATTTAATGAATTATGCTCCAGAAAGTTGTTTGTGCCTTCGTTATTTTTGAGGGTATTCTAGAATTAAGGCGGTCTTTAAGATGGAGATATTCACTGAAAATAAGTGGATTCAACCCCAGGAACTGATCAGGTGTACCCTAGAATAATATCTGGGAAGCTAGGGAAGTAATTGCTGGGCCCCTTGCTGGGATAGTTATATCATCTATAGTCACAGGTGAGGTGCTGGAAGACTGGAGGTTGGCTAGCGTGGTGCCACTGTTTAAGAAAGATGGTAAGGAAAAGTCAGGGAACTATAGACCAGTGAGCCTGACATTGTTGGTGGGCAAGTTGTTGGAGGGAATCCTGAGGGACAGGAAATATGTGTTTTTGGAAAGGCAAGGACTGATTAGAGATAGTCAGCATGGCTTTGTGCATGGAAAATAATGCCTCACGAACTTGATTAAGATTTTTGAAGAAGTAAGAAAGAGGATTGATGAGGGCAGAGCGGTAGATGTGATCTAAGTGGACTTCAGTAAGGCATTCAACAAGGTTCCTCATGGGAGACTGGTTAGCAAGGTCAGATCTCATGGAAAAAACAGAGAGAACTACCCATTTGGATACAGACATGGCTCATAGATAGAAGACAGAGGGTGGTAGTGGAGGATTGCTTTTCAGACTGGAGGCCTGAGACCAGTGCAGTGCCACAAGGATTGGTGCTGGTACACTCTTTTCATCGTCTATATAAATGATTTAGATGTGAACATAGGAGGTATAATTAGTAAGTTTACAGATAACACCAAAATTGGAGGTGAAGTGGACAGTAAAGAAGGTAACCACGGAGTACAATGGAATCTTGATCAGATGGGCCAATGGGCTGAGGAGTAGCAGATGGAGTTTAATTTAGATAAATGTGAGGTGCTGCATTTTGAAAAGGCAAATCAGAGCAGGACTAATACTAATGGTAAGGTCCTAGGGAGTGTTGCTGAACAAAGAGACCTTGGAGTGCAGGTTCATAGGTCATTGAAAGTAGAGTCGCAGATGGATAGTATTGTGAAGAAGGCACTTGGAATGCTTTCCTGTATTAGTCAGAGCATTGAGTATAGGAGTTGGGAGGTCATGTTACGCTGTACAGGACATTGGTCAGTCCACTTTTGGAATATTGCGTGCAATTCTGGCCTCCTTCCTATCGGAAGGATGTTGTGAAACTTGAAAGGGTTCAGAAAAGATTTACAAGGATGTTGCCAGGTTGGAGGATTTGAGCTATAGGGAGAGGCTGAATAAGCTGTGGCTGTTGTCCCTGGAGCATTGAGGCTGAGGGGGTGACCTTATAGAGGTTTATATAATCATGAGGGGCATGGATAGGATAAATAGACAAAGTCTTTCCCCTGGGGTGGGTGAGTCCAGAACTAGAGGCATAGGTTTAGGTGAGAGCAGAAAGATATAAAAGCGACCTAAGGGGCATTTTTTTTTCACAGAGGATGGTGTGTGTATGGAATGAGCTGCCAGAGGAAGTGGTAGAGGCTGGTACAATTACAGCTTTTAAAAGCATTTGGATGGGTATATGAATAGGAAAGGTATGGATCAAGTGCTGGCAAATGGGATTAGACTAGATTAGGATATCTGGTTGGCATAGATGAGTTGTATGGAAGGGTTTGTTTCTGTGCTGACAATCTCTATGATTCTATGATTCTGAAAACTAAGGAATTAAGATGTAATTACGAAAGTGGGAGTGTATTCAGTTTATGATGACTGACATCTAATTCATAACAAAAAGAACATGGTGAAATATGTGTCATGGTATCTGACATATAATCATTTTATTTTTCAATAACATCCCCGAAGCATCGCAGCGCGATTTTGACAAAGATTCATTCTCAGTTCCCCTTGTCTCTGTTCACCATCTCCTAGACACACAAGTTACAGTGACAGGAACACCACCAAGTAACTGTTAATTACATATTGGGCTATTTTTATTAGTGAAATCTGAACCAATGCAATCTGAACAAACAATGCCCCAAATGAGATAAGAAAGTTACCATCCAAGACATGTGGAAGAGGCAGATGCTACCAATGAATACAGTTTTTGCAGCATTGCAGGAGTGTGGATGATTGATTTCTAAACAAAATGGACATCTGGGCTGATTGGATGGGCAGCACAAGTAATCTGCTGTTAAGATGCAGATCAGTAATTTTAATGCACTGCTGAGGCATGTGCCACATGGTTTTTGGTGAGGAACATGCTTCCAAGGGATGCTGAAACCTACCAGTGAAGCAACATGAGAATGTGCACATTCAATAACCAAGTGCCTTTGTAGCATTGCTTGTGGACTAGTAACAGCAAGAATGCCGCACTACCACCACCATCATCCCCCACCCCCACGCACACCTGCATCCTGAGTTTTTTTTAATTTGCATAGCTGAGGAAACATTTATTGTTGAATGTCAAGGTTAGTATTACAACATGAAGGTGAACCCTTCTGCTAATTAAACCAAACACCCAGAAAAGCTCACGCCATCTCATAATTGGTTAAAATGAGTGACAGAGAACTCCCAAATTACACTATTAGCGTAAAATGACATAAATTTACTTCTTAACTCTAAAAGTCAACATTAAACAACTATTCACAATTCTAAGCCCCTTTTCTCTTAACTGCTTATTATCTGACTCCAACTCTATAACAATATGCTATTCCAATGAGACACTTATTAAAATCGCATCAACTTAATTTCAAAACCACAAAGCCGCTGTGTCTTTCTTCTTCCAGCTGAGGATCTCCCTGGGTCGTCTTATTTCTTTTTACTGCGAGTACGTTTCATCTGAAAAGGTAGCTTTGACAGAGAGTGTTTTTGAATTTCTTGGAAAGCAAGATGTTAGCTCTCCATGTGTTTCTGTCTCAATGGCAGTTGCACTCTGATCAATTTTCAAAATGCCCACATTTTATATCCCCACAAATATAAAACCTTTTCATTGATTTAATGCTGGCAAAACCATAAAATCAAACTTAATTGGGTTTTGGTATCCTCGGGCATAATTTAAACTGTCTGGTTAAATTTAAATGATCAAAATGGTAACCATAACTCAAATTTGGTGCTGGAAAAACATAGTAGGTCACACAGTATCTGAGGAGCAGGAGAATTGATGTTTCAGGCATATGCCCTTCATCAGCAATGAGGCTTGTGGGCCAGGGAGCTGAGAGAAGGGCCCAGAAGCCTAATTTCCGTGGAAGGGCTTATGCCCAAAATGTCGATTCTCCTGCTCCTCAGATGCTGCCTGACCTGCTATGCTTTTCCAGCACCGTACTGTCGACTCTGATCTCCAACATCTGCAGTCCTCACTTTCTTCTACCAAAACTCAGGTATTCATTTCAGAGCCAACCGTTACATATTTTCAATTTTCCAGAACACTCTGGAACTGCCATCTAGTCATATCACAGGAGCTTTAGTCTCTCAGTTCAGAACAGCATTCACTCTCTCTTAAAGGTACAGTACATGCCTTCAACTTCATAACATGAGCAATTCATTCAATGACTTCAGCTGACAGAGAGTGAATGGTTATGGTGGCACCTGGGATGGATTCTGTCAGAGCAGCAGTTCAGTAGGTGAGCAGTGGTTTGAATTAGATAACCACAGACACTGTCTGAGCTGTTCCTCATATTACACTTATAGAGCAAGTGGCCAGATCTTTGCCAGCCTGGCCTCGGTTGATTGAGGCCTGTCCAAGTTTTCTTTGGCAGGTTGAAATCTCCCAAGCTAAATTACTGGGATCAATCACAAGGACAATAGTTAATATCCATCACATGTTAACCTATAATCTCCCACTTACTGCGATCTTAAGATTCTCCACCTCCTCTCAAATGCAACTGCAATTCCTGATGAAGGGCTTATGCCCGAAACGTCGATTCTCCTGCTTCTCGGATGCTGCCTGATCGGCTTTTCCAGCACCACACTCTCGAGTCTGATCTCCAGCATCTGCAGTCCTCATTTTCTCCTTGCAATTGTACCCTACCCTGCACAACCACCTTCTCTCTGTCCAACCTGTGCCTGTGGGCAGACCGGAAAATAGAGGGAAAAATGGAAATGGAGTAGTACCATTAAATTTGAATGACCTGCATTTCCAGGTCTTACGGCACTATGTTGTTGCATCCTGTTCTCCTACCCATGACTCATACATTGTCCTCTCTCCACCTCCTCTACAATATTGTGCTGAACATTTGTGAGTGTGTAATTGATTACTTGGCTTAAATGCTTTGTTGTCTGACAGAGGATTTCAGCATTTTCACTGCATGATCTGATGAGGTGGTAAATTGGTGTGGTTTGCCACAATGCTGCAGCCCACCAGAAGGAGGGAAAGCTGTCAGGTGTTTGATTTTAGGCAGCTCTGGGCCATCTCCTTTCCGTAGGTTACATAACAGCATTGACAGAGGTTCAGACAAGGCTGTCTGTTTATTCTTTCAGTCAGAAGATAATATCTGTCATGGGAAACCAACAAAAGGCACAGAAACAGTGAAATCAAAGAAAGCTATGCACTCAATAGACTGATTTTAATTCTCTGGGAAGCGATATCACATGGCAGTCTTCTTGGTTTTAGCTGCGGATGAGCCATCAGCAGGAGTTAAAATGAAGAGTAAGCTGAAATTGTGCTGCCTTATTATAACCATCGACTCCTTTCCTGCCAATCGGGAAGTGTTAAAATTCATCTGAATAAATTTGCAGAATCACTATGGATGATACTTGTTTTTGCTAGTTGTGGCAAAATAGAAATATATTTAAAAAGAACAGGTTTACAATTATGCTATAAGCAACACATAGGAAACTGTCCACACAGTGTGTTCTCAGTGTTCTGTGTGAGTTGATCGTTCACCATATTTAATTCAAACTGTTGTTAATCTTAGCATTAAATACTCTGAATTATTTCATAGGCAGTAGATTTAAACCATGGAATGGTTTAAAACATGGACTGTATTGAATCGTGAGGCAGGGGAAACCCAAGACTTTTTTTTATTTATCAGGCCTAGAGGAGTGCACCAGTGAGAAGATCTTCCTGTACAGTTGGTGTAAATACAGTGATGTTATTATTCCTTTCCAGTCAGTATATGGGTAGAGGTGAAATATAAAAAGAATACAGGAGAAATACTCACTGGGTCAGACAGCATTGGAGAGGGAACTGAATTAATATTTCAAGCCTTTGGATTGCTTCAGTATCTGAGGAGTTGTAAATGGAACGGAACACTTCAATCATCAGCAAACACTTTCATTTCTGCCCTTATACTGGCGAAAAGGTCAATGATGAAATAGCTGAAGGTGATTGAGCCCAGATATCTATATTTAAAGGTCTGTCTTGGAGCTTAACCAAGAACATGTCTTCTTTTTAGTTGTGTAATAAGTTATCTTCAGATTTGAAACTTTTCAGTTAACAGAAGTTTTCAATGACAATGATCTGAGTCATCACTTACACTCCTCAAAATATCATGATCACTGGTGGCATTTCACAGTAAAAATTTGATAAGGTCAAATTGTTTAAATTTTTCACGTCATTATTTTTCAATGGAATTTTAGACCAATAAGATCAAGTGCACAGTGAGATTGAAAGCTAATTTGTCATCATTTGAGATATCCTATAAGGCAATTTTAAAGCTTAGTGGAAGGTAAAATGATAATAAAAAATTATTATTGTTGCTACAATGTGACAGAGATTAGATTAGATTACTTACAGTGTGGAAACAGGCCCTTCGGCCCAACAAGTCCACACCGACCCGCCGAAGCGCAACCCACCCATACCCCTACATTTACCCCTTACCTAACACTACGGGCAATTTAGCATGGCCAATTCACCTGACCCGCACATCTTTGGACTGTGGGAGGAAACCGGAGCACACCCACGCAGACACGGGGAGAACGTGCAAACTCCACACAATCAGTCGCCTGAGTCAGGAAATGAACCCGGGTCTCAGGCGCTGTGAGGCAGCAGTGCTAACCACTGTGCCACCGTGCCACCCACTGCCGACTGGGGCATGTGATCTAAGTATTGCACTTGGCCATATTTGCATTCGAAGACTACATCCAGCAGGAACCTGTTGAAAAATGGAACCTGGTATACTGTGCACCTACAGCCCCCAGTTATGGTTTGACAAATGTGCATGTACAAATTATTTTATAATAATTTCACTGATTTTCTGTGCACATGGATGCTATGACACAGATGTAATGTTATAATATCGCTGCTGCAATAGTGGACTTACTAAGAATGTCATTGGATACACATCATGATCCTTAATATTGTCTTAAGTCTTCCAAATAGTCCTTAACAAGTGCGATGCTTACTCAGCATTCTTCTATAAACTGTTACATGCACAGGCTCTAGATCCTCTGTTTCACACTCTTAGATCCCACTTTATGACTCACCTGGTGTCTTTATGTGTTGCCTCATACATGCAACACTCAACAAGAACAACATGCAGTAATACAGCTTCTTTAAAACAGTAAAATGTTCCAAGATAGATTACAAAAGCATTATCAGAAAAAAAAATGGAACTTGGTAAATTCCAATGAGCAAGTATAAGAGAAGAATAATTGAAGAATGGTGTTTGGATGTTTCAGGTGGCTGCCCACAATGCTGCCTCTTCATGTGAACTGATGTAAATTTTTGTAGCGCTGCTGGAAGCAGAGAACGTTAGCAAATTTATCATTCCAGGATGAAAATTTTAACTTTGTGTATTGTTGGACTGAAAGCCAATGTAAATCGGTGGACAGAGGTGAACAGAGGGTTAACAGAGCACAGTGTGAGGTGGGATAATGTAGCAAAGTAACTCAAGTTTACAGAGGGTGAGAATTCAATAGCTGACCCAGAAAATATTGGAAGAATTGAGATGACTCAAAACAAGTTGAGAATGTCAATGCTAGTTTGAATAAACTAGGCATGGAGACAGGTGATATTACAGCAATGGGAGGTGGTGGTTTGCTAATGAAAAGGAAAAGGAATCAACTGCTTCACTTAAGGCCAACCTGAATGCTGTCATTAAAAACAGTGTGGTTCAGTTCACGCCTTGTTCCTTCTGCATGTACTTTTGGCTATTCCATTTTAAAAACGGCTAAATTAAAAGTCTTCTTGGTTAAGGTTGATACAAATGTCATGAAATTTTATTTGATTGCATCCAAGGCTAGTGTAATACCATAATTCAGTCAGTGACAATTGAATATGGTTTGATCAGAGATATACAGAGATATAACTGTTTGTTTGGTCCTTCTAAACTAATTTATGATGGTCAGACTCCTGTAGTGGGTTATGATGATCCTATTTATAGAATCATGGAATCGCACAGCCCAGTAGGAGGCCATTTGGATGTTGTACCTGTTCTGCCTCTTTGAAAGAACAGTCTAATTTAGTTCTACAGTATGGCTTTCTCCCATGACTCTGCAAATTTGCCCTCTCCAAATACACATCAGTTGCTTTGTGGAATGGCATTGCAGACTTTAATAACTTACTGTGCAAAAAAAAAGTTTTCTGAATTTCCCTTCTCATTCTTTTGTGAACTGTTCCAAATGTATGGCCTTGCATTACTGATCCATTTGGCAAAGATAACAGTTTCACTATATTTCCTCTATCATTTTATATTTACTTTATAGTTTATGTATCTTCATCATTTGGAATATTTTTCTTAAGTCTCTCTTAACCCTTTCCATCTCAAGCGAACACTCCCAGCTTCCCCAATCTCTCATTGTAACTGAAATCCTTTAGCCATTGTATCATCTTGCAGAATTACCCATTGACTCTTACTAAGGCCTTAACACCCTTATTTACGTATAGTGCTCAGATTTCTGTACAATTCTGCAGCTGACTATATCAGTGTTATGCAAAGGTTTAGCATTGTTTGTTTTTGTATTCAATGCCCTAACAAGGAAGCGAATTATCACATATGCTTTTTTTTTAACAACATAATGTATTCATGTCCCTAATAACATTCCCTTCATCAACCTTAGATTGATTGGTCTGCAGGGACCATGTTCTCTCATCTCTCCTTATTTTGACAACCACTTGCAGTCCACCAGTCACATGGCACCACTCCCATAGCTAAGGAGAATTGAAAGGCCATGGTGAGAACTTCTATGTTTATTATCATGGAATCTCAAAGGCTACAGTGCTGAAGGTGGCTATTTGGCCTATTGCATCTGCACTAGCTCTCTTTGAAATTAGTTACCATCTCTTACCCATGGAGTACAGAAGAAGGCATTTTCCTTTCGCTATGACTTTACCAATTCCATATCCAAACCCTCACTGCCTTTGTTTAAAGTAGATGTTGGACAATTCCCAAAACATGAGATAGAAACATTATTTCTATCAACATTAGTGGGTGGCACGGTGGCACAGTGGTTAGCACTGCTGCCTCACAGCGTCTGAGACCCGCGTTCAATTCTCGACTCAGGCGACTGACTGTGTGGAGTTTGCACATTCTCCCCTTGTCTGCGTGGGTTTCCTCTGGGTGCTCCGGTTTCCTCCCACAGTCCAAAGATGTGCGGGTCAGGTGAATTGGCCATGCTAAATTGCCCGTAGTGTTAGGTAAGGGGTAAATGTAGGGGTATGGGTGGGTTGCGCTTCGGCGGATCGGTGTGGACTTGTTGGGCCGAAGGGCCTGTTTCCACACTGTAAGTAATCTAATCTAATCTTTCTATCTAAATAATCATGCAATGCCTTCTTGAATGCTTTAGTCAAACTTGTATCCATCACACTTCCAGGCAGTATTTTCTGCCCTCCAACTAGTCACTGCATGAAAAAGTTTCTTCTCACCTTGTTTGTGCTTTTCTTGCAAAATACTTTAAATCTCTATCCTTTGGTCCTTCGCCCATATACGAGCAGGAATAGTTTCTCGCTATCCACTGTGTTCAAACCCCACATATTTGAAAACTCCTATCAAATTTCCTCTTAGTCTTCTCCTGTCTAAGGAAAGGAATCCCAACTTCTCCAACCTATCTTCAAAACTAAATCGTTGCATCCTTGGAACTATACTCGTAAAACTCCTCTGCACTTCCTGCAATGCATCACGAAGAACATAACTTTTTACTTTTGATTGTGAACAAAAATAGGAAAGGAACTCTTTTAAAACTCAGGATTGTGGAAAATATTGATCAGTCTGACTCACTGAAAGGTTTGACTAATTAATGGTTTGATTCAACTCACATACACATAGATCATTACACTCTGCCAGTATACTTAAACTAGTTGGAGCATGATGTTTCCATTTACAGAGAATTGGCTGGGTTCTTCCAAGTCCCCTGACTTGTAGCTTTCTTGTGGTTTTAGTCTCGAGTTCTGCTGCTGTAGACTGTTCACACTGGCCCTTTATAGGTCCTTTACTTGAACCTCATTCTAACTACATCCCCTTCTTGTTGGTTAGTAAGTGACTCAATTATTCTTTTAACTCAACCAATGGTCCAGCTTGTTATGCAGCAGTTCGAGATTGTGCCATTTGTTCTAACACAATCAACAGTTTATCTTGTGTATGCCGCAGTTTTTGTCTCAGTAGAATCAGTTTGGTACTTGACTCATTCTCTCGGATCCTGTAGACTGCTAACGCACTGTATTTCATTCCACTTTAAAACCCTTTTGTCATCAAAACAATTACTGCACTTTTTAAAAACAATTTAATTGGCACTTGCTGTCAGTGCTGTTAACACAGTTGTTTGTTCAAGCAGTGGAAGAGGTTACTACAAATGAGTTGGAGCCGGGGATGCGTATGATGGGACATTTGGTTTGCAACAAGTAATTTGTTGGTCTGTAGAGTGGTGACCACTTGGCCATCTTCCTGCCAACAACTATGTGCTTGGCTCCAGGTAGCTGAACAGCTTGGGGATCTGAATGTTTGTTCAGTAACCATTGGATCTCTGTAAAAGAAGGAGCCATCCTTTTCTCTGCAGTTAAATAAAAACATCTCAATCCTGAAGAAAACCATGTTATTTCAAGTCATCAGATGCTGCAAGCTGTGGCTTTTAACCAATGAGTCAAATACTTTAAACATGTGGACCAGTTGCTGTGTTCTTCTCGCAAGTAAGTAAAAGTATCTGGAGAAGGAGAATTGAGGAACAACAAGCCCTGAAAAGCCAAAAGGATCATCTTAGTGCAGCCTGTGGACTGGGACCATTGAACTATCTTCCCAGTCTTTCCTAGTGAATAGCTCCTTTCTTCGTCCTACCCAATATCTACTCTGTTCTGTATGAAGGCTGGCTAGAATAAGAGTGTAATATAGAGATTGTAAACAATTAGCCCTTCCCTTTTAAGTAGTTAGTTTAATCTATCTACTGTTATTTAATTATTCTATATTTTATGCATCATATTATTGTTTATTTACTTATTTCATGAAATGAGATCTGGTGCATTTTATGCTTTGCTGCTTTTTGGCGAAACAAGGAAGATCTTTTGAGAGTACAAGATGCGAATGTCATTTTAAAACCCAACAATTCAATGATATTCTTAAGATATGAGGAATTGAAAAAACATTTAAAATAACATAAAATATAAAAGCTGAAACATCTAGGATAAGAAGGGAAAAAGAGACTACAAAATTTAACATCTCCATTAACTTACCCCTTTTCAGTTCTGAACTATTAGTATTCAAAAATCTGTAATAAATTGATAGAAACTGTGGCAGAAATCACAAACATTGGTAATCACACTGAATATACATTGCTGTTGTAACCCTTTTGAACAGGGAAGCTCCATTTTCCAGAAGATGAATGTGGAGTTCTATTTCCATTAGTACCATTATACAAAGGTTAAAGGATAATTACTTAATTAATGTATGTGAAATCTGACACACTATCACTGATGAACTCTAATGATGTCTGCTAATGGCTTTTCCACTTTAGTTTGGCACCAGATAAAACAAATCCTTTATTGTTAAAATACTTAGTAATGTGTTTCTTTTTCTGTTCAATACTTCCTCAATTATTAGATGTTTTGAATCCACTTCGATAAAAGTACATAAAATGAACCACCTCTCTCAGGAATTCTCTCACTTCTGGAGCCTGTAAAAAGAGCTTGTAGTGACAAGCAAAAATAAACAGCAAGAATTGGAATATTAAGTGACATCAGTCCATATCTAACCCTTAATAAACATTTCATGCCCCTACTTACTATAAACTGACAAATGTATGTTATGGTAATAACAGTTCTACAACCACTAACTCATGTGCTAACATAAGATGGTACTGTGACCCATTGGCAAACACGTGTTCTAACATTAGTCTGTATTGAGGCAGTCCGGCGTGGCAGGGTGTGGGAGGAGAGGTTTTCTGTTGTGGAAAACATCTTCTTGTCTTCGAGTTACATAGGCTGGGTTGGAGAATCACATCTTTAAAGCTACAAAACTGTTGCTTCAGAGATGAGCAGCTGTGCAAAAGTGATGTACAGGAATGGAGCAGAGAATTGTAATTAAAAACGAAATGTTTCAGATTATATGAACTAATGATTATTGCAAACAAAATCTTCTTATTTGATAGTAAGATGGAGAACATGTTAGAATTCAGGTAATCTAACTTGGAAACATGACCCATTTACCTTGGTTCGAACCATAAGCCTACTAAATGGAGCTCAAAAGCCCAGTAATAAAAATAAATTGACCTTGAAAGCCAAACAAGAATAAGAATGATATTTAATAGTAACTCTGTTCAAGGTTTGATCTAAAAGTGAAATAATGAAATCTAAGCTGTTTCATTTGTTTTATGCTGTTTGTATGTATAATTTTCCATCACTCATCTGAAAGTGGTTTCTTTCAATTCTTTTCTAGCCTCTGTAGTAATGCAGAAGTGGTGGTGCCATATGAATCCTTGCCTAGAGGGTGAGGAATGCAAAGTTCTTCCAGATCTTTCGGGATGGTCCTGCAGCAGTGGCAACAAGGTCAAAACCACAAAGGCAAGTAAATTGAATTAGCAGCCAGTCTGACTGTACACTGATCTTAAGTAAGAAGTTATCAAACAATTCTCCTGAAGGTTATTTTTATTATAAAATAATAAAAAGCTGTCACTTTCTATCTGCTAGAAATTGCAACATTAAGCATCAGAATGTTCATTGCTATATTTGTTAACTATGAATAATTTATACAGACCTGCTTATGATATTGCTGAGGAAAACTGTATGCCCTATGCAAGTATTAGTTTCAATAAAATAGTTGCACTGATCAAAATAAATTTATAATTTGGAAAGTTTATGCAACTATGTGAATAGCAACAGCCAATATTTAATTGAAATTTTGCACCAAATGTACAATAATTTTCATGACAAAGTAAAGTATATTATAATTGCTTAAATGGTCGATGTTGGAAATGAATCTGTCCCTAAAGTGAAGTGAATCTCCTTTATGTCAAGTAGGAATTGTTTACAAAATGTAGAAGAGTATATTTGCGATCATAATCCTGTCAAGAGCTGGACTGCTACCGTTGGAATTCAGCTCAGTTTTACTCTTTATAAACTAGTTATTGTGGGCTTTATTGATTCTGTTCATCTTTATTTATTATCATTTATTACACATATTTAACAATACAATTAGTGCTCATTTTAATACTATATAAATTATTGTATGTCTATTTTAGAATTGTTATGGGACATAGAAGCTACTTGGCAATATGAAAGTGATGAGTGTTTTCAGCATTATAACTATTAATGAAAATTTGGAATTTTGTACCTTATTCCTCAATTGAGGATATGCAGTAAAATCAATCCACCTTGGACACAATTTGCATGCCATTAAAATTAATTTTGTTTTTGATACTGATGTTATTTGAAAATATGTATTGACCACATACAAGGCCATTTTTGTGATTACATCTTGAAAGTTAATACTCAATATTGGAAAATAAATGGAGTTTTTTTTAATGTACATCTGTGGTGAGTGGTGGCTGATGATCTTTGTGGTACATGATAATGTCTCACCATAACAGCTTGTACCATGCCCCCTCACTTTTGACATAGCCCAAGAAAAAATGAAGTAATCTGCTTGTTTTGTGTAGTCCTTTTGATGAAGGAGCAAAAGGATGCAAAATTGACAACATCAGAAGTTACCTATCGATGGTTGGATTGTGCTCTGATGTCGATTCTTCAGTTTTTAATAAACGTTCAGGCTAGATTTATTAGTTACGACCATTGTTTATTATTAAACCATGATGATAGGATTATAGAGCAACATGTGCCAAGCTGCAGAGTCTAACATCTTATTAGAACACTAACACATTATTACTGAGGTTGCAGTGATACCACAACTTACCTCAATGGACTTTATTGAACTCTTTGGTTACAGCCATCAAAAAGTGGAACCATCAGTGTCCTGCATTTACAGTTCATATTGGTTCTGTTTGTAGCTTTGCTGGCACCTTACCAAGACTGACGCTTTGCAAATATATTCAGCTAGAAGTGTTGAATGGATGATCAATCTTGGCTTCATCCTGAGCATCACAGATGCTGGTTCACAGCCAATTCAATTCACTCCGCATGATATTAAATGGTTGAAGGCACTGGATACAGCTCAGGTTATGAGCGCTGATAACATCCTGTTTATAGTTCTGAGGAGTCCAAAAGCAGCTGTTCACTTAGTGAAAGTATTCCAATACCAACTACAATACTGGTATCTAATGAAAAATTGGCCACTTTATGTCCTACAGGTTGTTCTGCTATAATGAAGCATTTGTGTTCCTCTGCAACCCTTTGTTATTGAAAATCGCACAATGGAAAACGCGCTAGAAAATTGAATTTATAGAAGATCACTATACCCTTTCAGAAGGAAGTTATGCAAATATTGTCCACAATTTGTTAATCCTGTTATAGCTAATTCACATTGACAAAATGCACATTACAGCAGAACAACTGATATTCTTAAAAAGTAGAACAAAGCCAATCAGACTCATCAGTCTCTTCTCAAGCATAACAAAGTGGTGGATGTTGTTGCTGACAGTGCTAAGAAGTGACACTTATCAATAATCTGTTTGATGATTACATTGGGTTTCATTGGGCTAACTTTGCTCAGTCCTTTCTACGGCTTTGGCCCAAGCAGTGACCAAAGAGCTGAGTTCCAGCAGTGAGTTGGAACTTCTCAACCTTCCTAGCCAATTAAACACCATCCTTTTGCCAAACTTGACATGGAGGGGGTACAAGATTCCACCTTTTCATTGCAGATAGTGTTGAGAATATTATTTGTATGTTAATGTGGTCACAAAGCAAATCCATCACTTGGACTTGATCAGAACAGGATGGAGTTATTTGCTGCTGCCCACACTTCTGACGGCAACGGTTTTTGAAGTGGAAGCTTTCGTCAGCATGTCGATTTATGTATACAGAGCTTCCCAGTGGCGGCTATGCTACTTCAAGGGAACACTGATGGGAAGGTGAATTCAATTTCCGCAAGGTTCCTCTTTACATATTAGGTGCCTCCTACATGTCTTTTATTTCTGAGAGAAAGAAATGTCCCTCATCTCTAACCTCAAAGGGTGACATCTAACTTTCAAACAGTATCCAATAGTTCTGAACTCACCCACAAGGGAAACATCCTGTCAACCCCCATATTGCCAAGACCACTCAGGATCTTATATACTTCAATCAAGTCACACGTCTCTCTTCTAAACTCCAGTGGAAACAAGCCCATCCTGTCCAACGTATTCTCATAAGTCAATCCATTCATTCCAACCGCCGGTCTAGTAAATCTCTCTGAACTGCCTCCAATGCATTTTCAACCTTCCTTAAATAAGGAATCAACATTGCATTAAAGATGTGCTCTCACCACTGCCCTGTATAACTGAAACATTATGTTCACTTTATGTTCAGTTCCTCTCATGAAAAAATAGGATTTTGTCCTATTAGCCTTCTTGATTATGCGTGAACCTTTGGGACACACACTGGAATACAAATCACTTAATCTTTTCCTTTTTAAATTCCTGTGGAAACTCTTGCCATCCATTGTTACATTCCTGGCTAGTTTCCTCGTGTCACCTAATTTCACGCTCCTGATTAATCTTTTAGCCATTTCCTGTTGGTCTTTATATTCTGACCAATCACATGGTCTGCCACTCATAGGAGTAGAGTTAAAAAAAAATCATACAACACCAGACTATAGTCCGACAGGTTTCTTTAGAAGCACTGGCTTTCAGAGCGCCACTCCTTCATTGACCACCTGATGAAGATTCAGAGCTTTGAAAGCTAGTTTTCCAAATAAACCTGTTGGACTATAACCTGGTATTGTGTGATTTTTAACTTTGTCATCCCCAGTCCAACTCCAAATCATGACTCATAGGAATTTGGCACCTCCAAATCATGACTCATAGGAATGTTGTTATTCTGAATATTTTGATAAAACCACTTAAAAATTTACCATTGTGGCGCTATTGATTTGTCCCTTGCTCTTTCATACCACTTCCTTTCAGCTAGCTCAGCTCTCATGTCCCAGTTGTTCCTTTATTTAGGTTTAAAATACAATCTTAGATCCTATTTTCTCCCTTTCAGACTGAATAAAAAAATTCAATCATGTTGAGGTCACTGCTACCTAGAGGTGCCTTTACTTTGAGATCATCCATTAATGCTGTCATGTTGCACAGTACCAGTAAAAATAGCCTGTCCTCTGGTCAGTTCCAGAACTTGCTGCTGTAAGAAAATGTCTAAGTATTCTGGATAAGACTTTTTACTCATGCCATTCCTGCCAATCTGGTATTTGCAGGTCATAGGCATCTCTCTCCAGCACCTCAATAGAATATCAGAGGAAGAATCCAGGAACCAAGTGCAGCCTTAGAACGCCTCAACACTATGCTTTAACTTCCCCCTTTCTTCTTGTCAATTCCAATTGCTGAAAAATGCATCTTTACATTGCCTCTTTAAGATAATGTCATGTGGGCCCTCATCATGCCTGCTGCTGCGAATTGAATTGCAAACCAGATGTAAAATTAGAATGAGCTGACTGCTTTAAAATAAAACCACTGACAGACGCATTGAATACCTCCAGATTCCTCACACAATATAATATTCCATTCATCTCCCAAGTAACTTTCTAGTCTTTAAATATTTTAAAAACTGTGTCCTAAAGTAATAAAAAGCTGATTGAAACATTGATCCAAAATATCCAAAGCATGATGTTTGAAATTTGTTATTTGTTGTTTGTTGTATGATTGTGTCAATTAATCATCCCTGTGATTACCTGAAAGTACATTTAAACACCTGCAATACCAAATATATGCTCAAAACATTCAAGAAAATATTGAACATAACTGCAGTTTTTATGGATGAAGCTAGTCATCTGTAAAAATAGATAAAGCTAGTCTTATTCTCTACCTTTGACTGCTAGTAATAAACATCAACTCTCCTGCTCCTTGGATGCTGCCTGACTGGCTTTGCTTTTCCAGCACCACACTCTTCGACACTAAATTCATTTCAATACTGAAGATGAACATTGTAAGTGTATGCTCCAAGTAATGTACTATGACCATATATGTCTGTTTAAAAAAACTAAGAGAGAAATTAAACTAATTGGATTGATAAATATGAGGTACTCCTTCAGAAATAATTAAGGTACATCAAAATACCCTTTTGTTCTCACAGAATAAGCAGAGGGGACAGTTTCCAATGTAGGGAGTGATTCACCAGTGAGAAAGGTCAATAAGAAAAGACAATTCTGCAGTCTCAATTCTGAATGATTCATTTTTAAAGTAGTGAGGAAATGATCACACCATGCTGTTCAAGTAAGATACTCTCCTAAGGTGTGATTGAGGTATATTATTCAAAACTGAAGGGTAGTGAAAGGACTATCTGCCTTAAATGAAGAGTGCTTGATCATACCAGAGCCTATCTTCAGCTTAGTCTAATTAGAAATAAATTGCAAGTTATGAATAAGTTAGACCATGTTCTTAAGCTGTAGCCTTTTATATTCAAGTGTAGCATCAGTCAGCTGAAAACACAAGGGAATAAGTTTTTTCTTATCCTTTGCCAGGTAGCTCATGATTTTCTGTGTCTTGAGCCATAATACTAATTTGAAAGACTCATAGGCTATGGAATTGCCCACAAGCTATGGTTAATCTGTTTCTGAAAATATTCAGTGCACAGAATGTTAATGCACAAATTGTCAATCACATTATCTACTATAGTTGAATGTGTACATTCTAATGATTATTGCATGTTGTTTTGCATGGAATCTTATAATAAGATGAATTGCCTTTAGCAATTCAACACACGCTCTGTTGAAAAACTCTGGAATGGGGATGAAAAGCACAAGAGATTGCAAGCATTGACCTTCATTCCCTCAAGAAATCTCATCAAGATGAATCCAATCAGAACTATAGAAGCTTTCACTTTGCACAGTTTGACTTATGGTCCAATAGTACCCTGAAAATATACAATAGAAGTTCTGATATTTTTGCTGTTTTTAAGATTTCAGCTTTGATTCAGTGATAGCTACTTTGACTCCGAGTCAGAAGGTTGTCAGTTCAAGTCTCACTGCATTAACTGGGCTGGCACATTAGTAGAGTACAGATGATATGCTGTCCTCCTAACGATGTTGACCTTTGGATGAGATGTTAAACTAAGACACAGAACGCAATCTTCTCAGCCCGTGGGAGACCTGGAAAATTAAATGCATTTTCAATGGGTCAGATACCCACTGCCTTTCCCTCTGCTCAAGAAAATTCTCAGCTAAAAGGACCAAGGATGACCTTCTGACCCTATCTCCATTCAACCCTCAGTTGATCAATTCATGCTGTTAAAGGGACTGCACCTGTCTGGCTTGTAAATATCTCTGTACTGGGTTTGATAAATAATAGGATGCTTGTCAATTTGTTTAGGAGGCTTGATTTCCAAGAATGTTTGCTTGATGGAAGAAGTCACGGATATGAGCAAGGAGGGTGGTGACTGACAGCCAACCCCAGTCCTTGTTTCTGATGCCATGACCTCCTGTCGACTACTGTCATGCCAAACAACATACACAAGAACCTCAATTATCCTCAGTTGATGAGTCTGCTATTTAAACAAACTAATCTTTGCATTCTTCAAACTACAGGTTAAACAGAGGAGAACTAAACCCTTACCAACACAAAATTATATGAAATCCTAGAATTAAGCATGGTCCTGAACAGCTTCTATGATCACAAGAGCATTTGTCAGTTTCCGTGAACTCAGTGTCATGACAGAACGACAGAAGCGCCACCTCATGCATGTGATACCTTCTTGGCCATTGTTTTCATGTAGTTTTAAAAAGGTGTGAAACATCTGCAGGCCGATGTTCACAGAGAACTTATAAAAGAACAGAATAGGTTGACATGCCAATCACTTGTGCTACCTTATCTCAGAAAGACAGAAGCACCACCTCGTGCATACATTTCATGAATGGCCTGGTAAAGTGATGGAAATACCCTGTAAAGTACTTACTTTTGCAAAGGGCTGTGTAACTAACCCTTATCTAAAAAAAAATCCAGTTGCTGATGCTTGAGGTGCTTGTGTTTCTTTGTTTTTGCCAGTGTTTTCACATGTTCTTCAGTACAGGTATTTCAAATATACTTACCTCTTTAACATTTTTGCGGGACCTCGAGGCCTTCTTCGGATAATCTGAAATTCGGATAATTGATATTCGGATAATCGAGGTTCCTTGTATACCTTTGTCCTTGGCCCATCCTCCATTTTAGGAGTCCAGGATACAGTACCAGCAGCAGCCATATCCTCTTCCACAGCGCTACTAAGTGCTGTGGCCAGGATTTCCTATCCTCGGGTCCCCAGCTCAGAGGAAGGCCTGCGGTTTCTACTTAAGTGCCTGATTAATACAAGTTACAGCAGCCCTTACTTCTAATGGTCAGTGTAGATGTCTCGGTCCTTTATCAGGCAACATGCCAGTCATCCAGCTAAGAAAGAAGATTCCACCCACTGTCTGTGCTCTTACCTAAATTAAAAGATTGTTTGGCAACCTTTGATAAAAATTAAAAGTCACATGACGCCAGGTTGTAGTCCAACAGGTTTATTTGGAAGCACTAGTTTTCTAAGGGCTGCTTCTACATCAGATAGCTGTGGAGCAGGGCCATAAGACACATGATTATTAGCAAAAGGTTACAGTGTCATGTGGCTGAAATATATTAAACAAACTTACATTAAATCTTTCATCTTTTAGAATGGTTTTGCTCATTTCAGTTTGTTAAATGTAAATCCTAGAACTCCTTTTAAGTCACATTCTCAAGATAACTTAAGGTTTTCTAACAAAATGTATTATCTCAGCTCAGACAATGCATTAAAGGTGTGAGGTTAAAGTTTGCCTGTGTCCTAATCTTGAGTTACACTGGTTCTATTTCTATAGCAGGAGTTACAGAATCTGACATGGATTGACTGTAGGTTCTACATTTTTTGAGCAAAATAAAATAAAATTCTGCAAAAACAATTTCACTCCATAAATTTGTATGTGTTCGCATGCAGGAGAGTCAGAGTGAGTATGTGACTGCATGTGAGAGAGTGTGTGTGTGTGTGTGTGTGTGTGTGTCTATCAGCAACTGCTCGGCCACATTGTGTTGTTGCTTGTCCCGGAGTCTGCCTTTGTTAAAAATGTAAGGGAATTCATCCTGATTTCTTAAGAATTTCTCACTCTCCTTTTGATGTCTTTTCCACTAAAGATTCTAGCACTGGCACATCTTTTAAAAACCTGCACAGAAATTCATGAAGGAAGCAGTGGAGAGAATTGGTGTGAAAAACAGGCCACCTTTTACACAAATGAATGTTCTGTGATGCAAGTGTCCAGGAGCACAGACAGCCAATTTGCCAGCTTTTGTCAAAGGATAAGTATGAAAGGTCAGTGTGGTATTTTGGTGCCAGGTGGATGAGTGTGGTCATCCAGGTGGGTAAAGTCAGCAGCATACCAGGTATGTGGGAATTCAAGTAAATGCCTAGAGTAGTGTTATGTGGGAGCAAGGTATTTGGGTTAGGCTAGTAGCGGGAAAGGGGGTGAGCGGAGTGCAGGGTCAGGGGAAGTGAGGTAAGGGGAAGTGGATTCAAGTTGGATCAAGAATGGTTGTCTGGCGAGGAAGTGATTGTAAGACGGTGCTGTAAAGGGGGGAGGATGTGTAGTGAGTCAGGCTGAAGACTTACCCAGGAGTTAGAGTGCGTTCTAAATCCCCGAACATTTCCTGGATTGCTATTGAGCTGAAGTGAATCAGAACGTTCAAATTTTTCTACTTTTAAAGGATTCTTTTGGAGGGTTTTCAATGCAGGATTTTTTTTCACTTGTGGGACATGGGTGTCATTTGCTGGCCAGCTTTTATTGTCTGTCCTTAGTTGCCCTTGAGAAGGTGGTGGTGAGCTGCCTTCTTGAACCAAATTGTAGTCTATGTGTTGTAGGTAGCTGCCTATTGTAAAATTCAATTTTCTAAGCAATATCCCTGGAGTCAGCTGTGTTGTAGATTCTGTAGCGTTCGCCAATGTGAATCTCCTGTCTTTGCTGCAGAAACAACTCTCTGGCGATTGAAATATCTGTCCTAGCCCTTGTTGCTAGAAAATGATTGCCGAGTTTCCTACATCTGAACTGTGAGCACACTTCACAATTAATTAATTAACTGACTGTGAAGCAATTTTGGACATCCTGAGTTTGCAAAAGTGCAAAATTAGACAATATATAAAGTATGTTCTGGATGGACTGCTACTTTGAATGAGAAACTTGCTTTTGGGAATGAGTTCTTAATAAAGATCTTTTGTTGCGAGGAGAATGTGAGGTGAAGAGACCTGACAAATTGCACTGTTGAATGCTTTCCTTCATGGCCCAAGCAGCCATAACCATAGAATGAGCTTTGGTGAATGATATCGTCAATATTGATAGAATTAGATGACTGTATTTGCTGAAGTTCAATCATATCAGTCATGGGATATCCCTGCATAAGTTTCTCAGGATAGTATCCTAGAGTCAACCATCTTCAGCTTCTTCATCAATGACCTTTCCTTCATCATAAGGTCAGAAGTCGGGATGCTCACTGAAGATTGCATAATGTTCAGCACCATTTGTATCTCCTATGTTACCCAACTGCAGCAAGACCTAGACAATATTAATGCTTGGGCTTACATTGAACTTTCCCTCAAATTTTCTTTCTGGCTAAATTACATTTGTGCCAAAACAATGATCACCCCATGAAATTCAATGGCATTACCATAACTGAATTGTACATTACTAACATCCATTGATCAAAAACTAAACTGGAACTACCATATCACCACCAAGGGTACAAGTTGTTGTACAGAAACCAGGCATTCTGTGGGAAGCAGCTCTTACTCCCCAAAGATTATCTAGCATCTACAAGGCACAAGCCAGGAGTGAGGTAGAATGAAAGAGTCAACTCCAACAATGCTCAAGAAGAAAGTTTGACTCAAACTCAACCTTAAAGATTCATTCTCTCCAGCATTAATGCATAACAGTCATGCATAACCTGTCTAATTTGCACTGCAGTATCTTACCAGTGCCACTTCAACAGCATCTTCCAAAGCTGAGACACCCATCACCAAGAAGGGCAAGCATAACAGTGGCACGAAAACACCACCTACAAGTGCTGCTCCAAGGCACACACCATCCTGACTGGGGATTACATTACTATTCCTCATTGTCACTCGGTCAAAACGTTGGAACTGCCCTCCCATCAGCACTTTGTGCCTATCTACAGCACATAGATTCAAAGTTTTAAGAAAGAATTTCACTGTTACCTCCTTGTGAAGAATTAAGGATGGGCAGAAAATATTGGCCTAGCCAATGACAACCACACCCTATGAATGAATAAGTAAAATCTCATGGGTTTCAACAAAACTGGCATGTTGCCATGTTGTTCTCCTTAAATAGCAAAAAATAGTTTAGGCATCTAATGGAAAATAGAAGGGTGTTGATCTGTAAAAGTGATGATATAAGGAGTTACAACATATGAAAAAAGACAAAGGCTGTAGCTTTGCACAATAGTGCATCACCATGTTGTTATTACTTTGGTCTGAACAGCATGATAGAAATGTGTATTCAGGAGTGAAACTCAAAAACTCTTCTCTGTTGTAACTCTGTGGTAAGGCATTTTATTTCAACTGAGAAATATAAACTCAAGTAGGTGCAAATTACTGCAGATGCTAGAATCTGTTCTGAGATCAAAAAATGCTGGAGATCACAGCGGGACAGGCAGCATCCATGGAGAGAGAGCAAGGTAGTGTTTTGAGTCTAGGTGAAGAGCCATCTAGATTTATTGTTACCTCGCTTTCTCTCCATGGTTGCTGCCTGATCCGCTGTGATCCCCAGCATTTTTGTGTTTTCACTATAAACTCAAGTACCTGAGTAGCATCCCAAATTCAGGGGATATTTGTTCATTTGACATTTGGACCATTTGATAATTACCAAGGCTTGGCATTGGTCAGGTTAAGATCACAAAAGGTAAGTTAAGTGAATGATCCTATTCTTCAATCTCTGATCTTAAAGAAGTTAGAGCAAAAATTGTAGGTTTGGACAAGAAATGTTCAATAGGATTACATAGGTGGTAAATGATACAATGTTTAAATAAAAAAAAGTATTGGCTACTTTCAAATAGTGACTATAATTTTTTCTCCGTGATGCAACAGGATATTCCCAGCTACTTCTTTAATTGGATTGAAAACTCTTAGGGGATAACACACAAATGGCATGTTTCAGAAGCAGCCATGGAAATCATAAGCATAAAGTCAACTTAGCATGAGATGAACTAGGCATAAGGTTTCTGAAAATGGTTTGATTCAGAAATACATTTCTCATATTAATACAAAGGAAAACAATAATATTACCATGAATCTTTGTGAATAAAACCATGGTATATCCTCAAATTTAAAGAAGTGATTGTTTACTGATCTTTGGCAATACCAATATTGAAACCCATTATTAACTATTACAATGGTTAGAGCAACACTTATAGAAGAAACTATTCCTTATACATTGCACCACACAAACTTACAAGACTTGATAAATAGTTGTAAAGAAGATGACAACACATCACTCAGCAGATAAAACACAACTGCACAATTGACCTCTGGAGAGTAAAATGTTAACTATATCTTTACTCTATGTGATAATGATATCATATCACAAGGATCCATATTGTCCCAAGGAGAACTCCTTTGTTACCATTTGTTGTTATGCCTAATAAAGCCTGCTATTTTTCACTCACCTAAGTGCTGACCTGATCTTACTACATGTGGCACCAGTGTCCAGATTCATGGAATCAGAGTCAAGCAGCAAGAACTGCCTGAAGTGAAGCCTAGAAATACTACAGTGTTGCAAATGGAGGACAAAACTAGTAACCCAACTACCGTAAACCTGAAGAGAAGCCAAGCAGCAATAGAAGCAGTGGCTTAGACCAGGTCTCAACTAGGCATCAGATCACAATGTGAGAAAGCATGTACAATGCTGCTTGGGTAAAACCCTCAGCAAGAAACACAACAAGAACTAAAAAAATTTCCCACAGTGGGTAATATATTCCTGCAGATCAGAGGTCTTGTCAGAAGTTGGTAACCACATGAGAAATAATCCATAGCATATTAAAAAAGGAAAGGAAAGGTAAGAAACATTTTAGTTACCGTAGTCCATATCGCAGATAAACTAATGATGAAAAAAGCCTAGTCTTTACTAGATGCCCTAGACCACATGCAGGACCATAACCAAACTATGTACTGGGTAAACTAATGCCCATGGCTTAGCAGATACCATTCTGTTTCAGGCCTTAATGAAAAAGCCAGTCAAAGACCAAGTGAGTGTATGCATCTAACTGCCATGGTAATACTGACACAAGATTGTTAAACATTATTTTCACTAGACAAGGCCTATCAGAAGAGACTGCAATTGATAACAATGCCATTTTAGTCTTCACATCCTATTTCACTTTAAGGTGCAACCCATTTAGATCAGGCAAAGTTTAATCCTAATAGACAGGAGTCAAGAGGAACCATTGATTCTTTTATAAAGATTTTAAAAATCTTGTAGATAATTGGCAATATGGATTCTTGAAAGATGACCTCATATGAAACCATATTGTGGTGAGGGTACAGGATGAAACTGTGTCAGAATTTTTGCAGTCTAAAGAACACCTGACATTATCGCAAGTGGTGCAGTTTGCCAAACAAGCTGAATCTCACAAACAGGCAGTTTTCGTATAGCAGAGAAATTTTCTGAGGTCACCCCACCAAGTGTGCCTCAGTCTACTGGTTAATCAGAGGCTACCAAGTGCTGTGGAGACAGCAGCCAAAAGATGAAGAGAGCACTGCTCCTACCATTATGTCTAATGCACATTTGGCAGCACCAACGTAAGCACAAACCTTGA
Organism: Hemiscyllium ocellatum; assembly: GCF_020745735.1. Lineage (NCBI taxonomy): Eukaryota > Metazoa > Chordata > Chondrichthyes > Orectolobiformes > Hemiscylliidae > Hemiscyllium > Hemiscyllium ocellatum. The sequence goes on along the minus strand of NC_083414.1, from coordinate 46,117,785 downwards.
ACAGCTAACAATATTGAATGCTGCACATGCCATGCAAAACACCATTTTTAGATGGTTTGCCAAAGTACCAAAGAAGGTTTCAGCCTTTAGCATGCAAATTTCAAAACAGACTACTCTAGTCTTTAGCTGCCCAAGAAGTAGATGCTACTGATGGTCAAGAAACATTGTTATTATGGGAAGTGATACATTTACAAGACATTTCCAGGCTTGCAGAAAACATGGTTAATGGTGAGGAAACTAATTTTATATTAGATTAAATGGCAAACATATCTATTCTTTCAGATTCAATGAAATAATATATGCATTAATTTCTCTAACATCAAGTGCAGGAACAAATCATAAAAAGAGCGTAAGGCCAGATGCAAGCTATTCTTTGCTGCAATGGGGGAGTGATTATTGGTAATCTGTATATTATTCTGATCAGCAGTATTCTTTATTAAAGAGAGTTACATGCGTAGCTTTGAACCTTCTGTATTCACCACTACAGCAATGATTGAAATTGACTCATTATACAGTAAGCTAGCGTTCACTAGGGAAAGACCATCCTTTAGATCAAAGAAAGATATTGCAGATCTTTCACTTCTCTTTGAAGAATGACAAGAAGAAGCATGAACACAATGCACTAAGGATACAGGCTACTGGATGTAAAATGTACTTATAGACCTCTGTTTGCTCTTCAGGAGAAAGTGGAAGAGCATGATAGGGCCATAGAAATAGACGACCTTTTGGATGAAGAAATCCTGGATCTTTCTGTATTTTTCAAATATGGTAGCAATAATGATGATGACATCTCTACTGTTTCTTTTGCCGAGTTCCACAAGCAACTAATAGAAATACTCAAGGTTCTTTTCAGCAAAGAAATGGAGGCCTAAATTATAAAACACAAGAGCTGCCTTGGAAAATTTTAAAGTCACACCATCAAAAGGAGCTCAAATAGATCAAAGATAAATAAGAATTGGAACAACCTAAGACTACTGATTTATAAGCTCTGACGTTAGCAATCAAAAATACTAATAAAGCTTCAGAGACTGAAAAATAAAAGATTACAAAAGATTGCTAAATGTCTTGTGCAAAGTCAGCCAAGTTTTTCCGCACAACTGACAAAACAAAAGAAATTGTTGATGTAGGAAAATACATCATTTTTAGTCCAATATGACTCATCTCTCACCTCGAATGGTGCCAGATCTGCTGAGTTTCTTCAGAATTTTGTGTGTTTGTTTCATACATTTAGAGTCAGGTCTGCATGGCTTGCTATCTTGAGAAAGAAAAACAATTAATTATCTTTTTAGCAAAACTAATATAGGCATTTACAAAACCATGCCTAATGCTGACTCAAGGGCACCCTCCCTCTCCAAGATTGGTTCCAATACAGCATTCATGAATGCTTGCAGTCTAGGGATCATCTCACAAACAATAAGCATTTTCAATGTCCCCTAAACCTAACCTCTTCTACTCCTGTTGCAGTAGCTCTATGATACTGAAGCACAAAACCTAAATCTGGTGAGCTTTAGGCCTCACTATTCAATGACATGAATCTTTTTCCTAAATTTCTAAAAAAAAGTGTTCAATTTCTGGGTCCATGATGTTAATTTACAATTCAATTTACAGTAGTCAATTGAAATAAAATATCAATTATAATTTAAGATGTGAAAACAACAATTTGCAGTACATAGTAGAGGATCTCCTAAATGAATTGTAAAGTTTTGAACACGTGTTGTTACTCCACTTTTCCCTTTTGATGGCTGCCTTTCCAAGATTATTCTCAGGTAAACTGCTTGCATCATTAAAATCGTTTTTCATTCTTTGCTCCCATTTCACGCCTTTAACATAACTGAGGAAATAAACTGCTCATATTTTGGGTTTCTGACTGTGACTTTTCTGTTGAGACCCAGGTATTCAAGGTCATGACTTCCCTTAGTATTTTCTGAAGAGGCCACCCACCTCTCACAAAAAGATCAGCCAGGCTTGAGGGTGTAATTAGCCAACTTCTGTTCCCAATTTTATGTTCACGTGTTCTCACTCCAAATAAAAAAACAATAGTCTGCATAATACATGTGCTAGTACAGTTTACATCAAGTAATTCACCTTCATGTTGAAGGTTTTAGCCTGTTTTTATTGGTGGTTACAGATAGATGGATCCTGGTATTTCCACACAGAAAACCATGTTAAGTTATATAGGTTTTGGCAATAATTTGTATTTGAATTGTGTGTTTGTCCTTTAACTGCACTGAACCTTTTGTGCTTGTTCCAAACTTAACAAGTGAGTCCCATTGGGATGAGTTTCTGCAGTGTGAACAGGCAATGTTGCCATTATAAGTGATGCTCAAGAGCAAATTCTTCATCACTGATGGCAAAGATTTCAGAACGCACATTATTCTACTCTTTGTTCATGGACCTAATCCTTGACTCGTTTAATATCTTCTATGTCAGCTTTTGACAGCAATTCACATCTGCCTCCACTACTACAGATCAAATCATCTTGATATATTGTGGGCCTTGTTGACTTTCTACACCACTTTTCATAGCTCTTCTATCATTATTGATGTTATTGCTGCATTCAGATGAACTCAAATAAGTAGAAATTTGCATTCTCAGAAGAGCTCTGGTCTTACTTAAAATGTGCTGTCCCTCCCTTATTTCGATCTCTGCTCATTAGCTTATTTTCTACTTGTTTCAGGATAGTGAGTGGCTCTTGAGAGACATCTTTAGTTCCTGATTGCTCTACTTGTAAAGCAATATCAAATATCTCTTTGAAGGAATTAATTTCTTTTCAGTTGCCAGCTGCCTACACAGAAGGTGGACTGTTGACATCGTATTAACATATAATTGAGAAACAGTCTGTTCCATAAACAATATGGTAGAAATTTAAATGAGTGAGCAATCATCCTGTTCTTATGTTCTGTTCTTATGCCAGTGTTATCTTGTTTAGATTGACTCGGAATAGTTACAGAACAGGAGGTCCAGTTCCGCTCTGCTCCTGGAGCCTTAAACTGAAAGGTGGCCCTATCCAGAAATGTACTGTCCTCATAGCTTTCAGCCTCATGGATGCTCACTGTGATCTAAGCTGTAAAACCTGTCAAAGTATTGTCGAAGTAAAGCAAACTGTCCTGGAGTCCCCACACAGTACAGAATGCACATTCCACAGTACTGACAATCCCTTAGGAAGAGTCAAGATTCAAGTGGGATGGCTACAAGATCCCTGTCAAAGTTACAAGGGAAGCAGAACAGAAAAGTTACAGTCAGAGCCCCAAAATATGAGCAATTTATTTCCTCAGTTATGTTAAAGAAGTGAAATGGGAGCAAAGAATGGAAAAAGATTCCGGAAGGGCTCCTGCCCGAAATGTCAATTTTCTTGCGCCTTAGATGCTGCGTGCCCTGCTATGCATTTCCAGCGTCACTCTGATCTTGACTCTAATCTCCAGCATCTGCAGTCCTCACTTTCGTCTAGTTGATTCCTTAGGAAGCCATACCTCTATTTATTAGACAAACTAAAGTGAACAGAAATAAACCAAAGACTTAAGCATAAAATACCTCATTGTCGGCATCCTCCCTTGTGCTGATAATACCCTTCTTACATGGTTCCTTGATGCTCATGCGCATTCCTCTCTGATGCTCTCTCCCCAAATTCCTCTATACATGCAGACCTCATGTTGAGATTCAGTCCTATCAGATCAATGTGATTTTTTATATTGTATTTGTTCTCACTGTGCTCCCTCTGTTTCCTGCTGATTCCCAGCTTTTACTGTTCTCTCCACCCCAGGTACCCACAGATTCTCCACTTCCATTTCTATTGTTGCATGTCTGGCACTGTTCTCCCTCAGGCTCACTCTCTCTGGTCCCTGCTGACTTCTCACTTTTCTCTTTGGTTCTCCAGCATTCCTTTTCCTTAGGAATGTTCTCTCTGTCTCCTGCTGACTCTCTGCTTTTAACTGTGGGTCTCTGACGATGTTTTCCCTAAGGCTTACTTGCTCTCTCTAACTCTTGCCGTCTCCCAGCTGCTGCTTTTACCTCTTGGTCTCTGACATTGTTTTCCTTTAGGCTTGCTCTCTCTATTTTGAACTGATCAATGTCAGTGTAAAAATACAGTGTCAAGTATTCAAATTGAACTTTCCTGGTTGAAATTTCTTTACCCCTATACATGTTATTAAAAAAATCCTTTAGTTCATGAAGCATCTTGTCAATTTAAAACATTTCAAGCTTCCCTTGTACATAAAATGCCAACCCAGTTATTATGTTGACACACAGTGAAACCATTTTACATATCGCCACTGACATGAGATAAATGACTTTTTTTTAGTAGAATTTATTTGAGGAAGGAATCCTTTCCATAATGCTGAAACAATTTTTGCTCCTCAGGATTCTCAGCCATAAGGTTGACAGGGTTATGATTTAAAATTGCATCCAAAAGTGAGCATGTCTGATAAAGCAACATTTTATTATCCTCGCACTGAAGCAGCAAGGTTATGTAATCACGGCCTGGCGGTAGGGTGCCAGTAACTGAACCAAAGTAATAGTATTTACTCTTATTGTTTACAATACAATCATTTGCTTTAGTATAATAAAAGAGACAGTGGTTTTAAAATGCAAACCCAATTTAATTAATTTTAACATATTTTTCAAACAAACCAAAAGAATATTGCATGTTAATGAGCGAAAACGTGACTAAATTAGCTGTGTACAGCTGTTAGGCAGACATTGTGAGAGTATTGGGTTTCAGAAGCTATCCAAATACACTTTGGGTGCAGGATTGGTAATTAACTGTCGCATGCAATTGTAGGAGGCGGAATCATACTCTGCACGTAGCCATTAATCTCTCAAAATTAGAACGCCATAAAATGATGCCTTTAAGCAACTATAAGGTAATATGAAAACAGTGTAGATTAATTAGTTCAATCAAATTAACTGGGATTAGAAGCATCCTGAATTTAAACAAAAAATGATACTCACTAACACAATAGAGTTTATCTCATTGAAAGCAACAAAAAATGTCCAGAATGGTTGATGGATTACATGTGGGTGTGAAATAGTAATATTTGTGCTAGTAAATTTTCTCCACAAGAAGCATGACAATATGAGGCAGATAAAAAGCAATTAGTTGTCATTTTGTGAGATATCTGATGCAGTATTTGTAAAAATTGGAAACCAAGTAATATGCTTAAATTTTAATATGACATAAACTGACACTGCAGCAATTTCAATCAAGAATCACAGAAGATTAAATCTTATGTCATTCATAACTTTATTAACAGATAATAGAGTGAATTAATTGATGCAATTCTCCATTACAAGACATCATAAGAGATTTATGTACAATTTCAATGCTGTGAACTATCATACAAATAATGCAGTGTTTTTATTTCTTCTGAATGAAGCTATATTTTATTGGGATAACTATCTTGCTAAATTTGGCAAAATAAAAACAATTAAAGATACGTTCTAGATATGCCGCAAGTGAGGGATGATGGAAGTGTCAGAGATCTGATGCAGCAATAGCTGAAGCTCCGATGAAGTCATTTAGACACAGAATGTTAGCTTGCTTTCTCTCCAAGGATGCTGTCTGACCCATTGTAATCTTCAGCATTTGTTGTTTTCAGCATAGATTTCAGTATCTGCAGTAATTTGCTTCGACTTATTGACCACAGTTCTGCCTTCAACACCATAACTCCAAACAGACTCATCTCTAAACTCTCCAGGTCTCGGTCCCCTCCTCTGTAACTGGATCCTCGACTTCCTGACCCATAAACCACAATCAGTAAAAATAGTTGACAATATTTTCTCCACCATAATCTTTAACACCAGTGACCTGCAAAGCTGCGTACTCAGCCCTCTATTGTACTCCTGTACATTCACGACTGTGTGGCCAAGTTCCGTTCGAACTCTATTTGCAAGTTTGCTGACAACACTACAATTGTAATTGTTATGGACCAGGCGGGACTCCCTCAAAACATTTCCAGAAAGTAGCCCAGACCCTAACTTTGCTACTTGTTTTAAGCAGGTGTGACCCGGATATTCCAGGAGGGATGTAGATGGTCAAACCACTTAGTTTTAAACACAACAGAATTTATTTACAAGATAACTGAATGAAACACAAACAACAGAAAACAGAATACGGAATAACTTATCTGAAAACCTAACAGATCATCCTAACTTAATGATGCTGTTCCAAATACTTGCGACAATCCCCATATACACCCCTTGGCACAAAAGATAAAATCAAACACAGGGTTTTGCAGGAGAGAAATCAGAGAGAGTATCAGCCTGGGCCTGCTTCTTTAGGGCTGGCAGATTTTTTTTCACATTACTGCTAAAACTTAACCAAACCAGAGAAAAGCTGAGCTGGGAGAACTGGCCACTCCCTATTCATTATACAAGTGTTTGCTTTTAAACTTGAAAGCCTTCTGCCTGAGACAGTATCTGTCAACTATTATCAAATTGGCCCTAAAATCCTTTAACTCCAGACTTTTTGGAGTCTGTGTCATTTATAACCTCTCTTTAAGAAAAACAAGGAAAGCATAACCTTGTTAAAAGAGCCTTCCTCATATAAGTTAGATCTGAAACAATGATGAGACAGGATACAGGAAAGAGATTGCGTGCTTAAGGGCATAGTATAAAGACAACAATATTTCCAGCAATGTCAGCAAAATTAGGCAGCTGATCATTGACTTCAGGAAGCAGAGTGGAAAGCACGCCCCTGACTGCATCAATGGTGCTGAGGTGGAGATGGTTGGCAGAATCAATTTTCTGGGAGTGACGGTCATCAAAAGTGTATCCTGGTCCACCCATGTCGAGGCGATGGTTAAGAAAGCACAACAATGTTTCTAATTCCTCAGGAGGCTAAGGAAGTTTAGCATGTCCACAAAGATTCTTATCAAATTTTATAGATGCACCATAGAAGGTATCCTGTCTGGATGCATCACAGTGTGGTATGACAACTGCTCTTCCCAAGACTGCAAGAAATTGCAGTGTCAGGAACACATCCCAGTCCATCACACAAACCAACCTTCCATTCACTGACTGCATCTATACTTCCTGCTGCCTCAGGAAAGCAACCAACATAATCAAAGACCCCTCCTATCTTTGTTATACTTTTGTCCACTCTCTTTTGTTGGGCAGAACATACAAAAATTTGAATACATGTATAAACAGATTTAAGAACAGCTTCTTTCCTTCTGTTATCAGACTTTTGATGGACCCCTCAAATGTTAATGCTGATCTCTTCTCCCTGCACCCTCTCTGTGTCTGTAACAGTATTCTGCACCCCATTCTGCAACCCTGCAATATGGATTGCAGAACGTGATATCTTTATACATGTGACAACAATAAGTCAAACTTAAACTCAAACTCATTCAGGATGTGGTAGCAAGACCAGCAAATTTGGCAGCATTTGTGAGCGAGAACAGAGTGTTACAGAGTGAGTTTTAGACTCCAAAACTGAAATGTTTCAGCTTTCAGGAATAATTGACTGTTGGGGTCCTTCCTAGCTCACTTCCTAGCTCAAACAATATGATAATCAATAGGGTACAGCAATTGGTTCATCTGATAAAGGAAACAAAGGAGGACATCACACAGTAAGTCAGTCAGAATCGATCGAGAGTATGTGCAAATTAATACTCTGAGTAAGGCCCCTCCTGCAAGAGTTAAAAAAAAGTTAATGTAAACAAACATATTCATCCTAAAAGGAAACAAGAGCAATATTTACGAAGTATCATGCAGTTATAAAGGGAAGCCAGAGAGGAGGGTGTGTAGAATGATGTAATAGACCATATGAAATTTATAATTGGGTGAAGTAGTCAGACAGTTGTGATACAAAACATGCATAAATAATTAAGAAAGTAGGGGGTCTGAAGAATATCAGAGAATGGGAGATAATCTGTGTAGCAACTTCTGCAGGTTCTCATTTCAATGCATATTTGTTAAGTACATTAAAGTTGTCTCTATTTAATGTGTAGTTTCTGCCATCATATTTTACTTGTTACAAAGACAAACTAAGTATCATGTTCCCTGCTGTACCGTGTTCTACTGGATCAGGAATGAGCCTAATGTAATCTATATTCTTACAAGTTAGGGCTACAAGCATGATATTAGTTTAATCTTTTTCAATTTGTCCTTCTTTTATCTGGAGAAGAGCTTGTACTGCCAAGATTACTCATGTCATCATGACAGGTAAATATAGTCAGTTGCCAGTATTTTATAGAAGTCTCCCTACAAAAATAAGAACTTTTATGGCCACAACTCTGGCTGTATAATTCAGATGAGCAAATGAAGCATTTAAAAAAACAGATTTATTATTTACAATTTATTACTGCACCATTAATTGTCATACATAAGAAGAGATTTGGAATGTAAAATGGCTAGAGAAGGGGACTATAAAATCCATTCTAAGAAAGAATTTGACTTCAATAATGCCTGGACATGATGGTGCTGATTTTTCTCATTATTGTCCTACATGAAAAAGGGATGGAGACTCAATGCACTGGTTTCCACTTGCGTTGCAATACCTCTGAAATGTCAAGGCTTCCCCAGAAGAGCGTAGTGCCTGTTTCCTTGTCGATGTAGCCCCAGTGTACAGTATTCACATATCAGATATGTGAGAGGATGCTTCTAAATTTTTTTCACAATGCAGCCAGAGATATGTGGATGCAACAAGAATCTGGTGGTGGACCTGTACCAGGAGCCCTCTTAGATTGGCTAATTTGTAATGATCTGTTAGTGAGTTCGAAGGTGAGGGAATGTGTTGCTTCTACTTTCATCAAACCTATTTACCATGGGATCGAAAGCTGCTACTTCCCCAAAGATGAAGGCTGTGATCTTTTCTTCTTCATTTATTTTTGCTCATTGTGTATTGTAATTGTTCATTTTGTTTTTACTTGTTGCCCGGTCAGCCTGTTTTCTTTGCACCTTTAGTTTAAAACTTTCTCCTACCCCCAATAGGGACTGTTAACTTCATTCATGGAGCTCTGACATGTTTGATTCTAACCAGGAACACTTTCACAGATCCTCACTTTCTGATGGTATCTGTAACAGACTGAAATTGTAATGTGTCAAGTGGCATAAGTCTTTGATTTGTTTGTAGCCCGTACGTCTTTTGCATTCCTCACCAAATAAGCCTGGATTTCTGTAGCTTCCTTGTTGGTCTTGCACACTGACTGTTAGTTTGTTCAAATGCTTGCAGCTGCTGATATTCAGTCTGAGTACTTTTTAAAGGAGTAATTTTTTTTTAAAGGCTGTAATCTCTTTTGATTTTCTGGAAATCACTTCTTCTGTGCCTAATCCATTCTTTAAACTTTGCATTTTGGGATGTTAAGCGACAATGCCCACCATTGATCACCATGTAGTATTTTTGGTAGAAGGATCCTGCCTTCAATCCTTCATCTTTGACTAGTTCTAAGCATCCAATAAGTTTACAGTGCTAGAGGATTGACCATGACTAACAAGATGTAACTTTTCACTTGGTAACAATTAAATTGCACGAGCAAGTTAGACATTGTTACTAAGATTTTGAGGAAACCCATTGTTATAGAAATTCACTCCACAAGATCCTCAAATATTCTGCCTTATCCCTTCACAAGTCAGTATGACATTATCTAGTTAGGTGGAACTAAATGCATTCTCCAACAACCACTCTTTCAGAACATTATCTTATAAAAGAGCTTTTGCCTCACCATCAACAACTATGTATTCATTTCTGAAGTAAGGAATATTTCAGTGCTGTCATGAGTTCTAAATAATTTCAGAAATCCACACTTTGAGACTTGGTAATAGTCTTGCAGTGTTGGAATTAGTTCACAAAAATGCAGTATGAATTACTGCAGAGCATATATCACAATTTGTATCCACGAGCAGTAGTTCCGACACACTGAATATGAAACCAATAACTTGCTAATGACTTGAAAGTCAAATGAAGAACTACCAGGGAGAACAGCATGCAAAAGCAAAATATAAATGTGTTCAGAATACTTTGACAGGGCTCCAAAGCTGATAAGAGCAGGGATGCTGCTGTTTGACTTTGTGAAAGTAATTATAATCCATTACGAATATACTATGAAACTCTTGCTTGACCCAAGCTCTCAAGCCTGAATTCTGCTGACTACCATGCTTACTTTGAATGTCTTCTGTTCAAAAGATCATTTCAATTAACATTGAATTGCCAGTGAGCAACAATTGCAGCTTACTGCAAATTTATTTCCCTGCTAGTTTCATCATTTTATTGTGTGGTGTCACAGAATACTGGTGGCGAGATTTGGCACTAAAACATCAATATTGAACAAGGCACACAAGTAAATATAAGGCACATTGCATATAGTTATAAGATCTTCAATTTCTCCTTTAATAGTGGGACGGACACATCTTCATGCCTCTCCTAGCTATAACTGCATTCATAAATGGTAAACAGAAATTGAGACGATTAATGTTTACTACTCGCAAATCCAATTTCATTTCATCTCTTTTTAATTTGGCTCTATAAATTCTTGGAGAGTGATGAATTATTGAATAACAATAAATAAACGCATGCAACAGTGAAAAGGGGATAAATGAAACATTCACCAAACATATTAGGTTAGACAAATTGTCTTCTGGCAATAGGAAAGAGAAGGTTTTACAGTCCAGCTTTCTTGATCAAGTATAATAAGTTGGCAGGCTCTCACAGCACTTTGAAAAATGCCTATAATTGTAAGACCACATGTTCAGGAAATCAGGTCCTGCTGTAGGATTTAAGAGGCTTCAGTCTTTTAAAATGACAGAGTTTGTCATTTGACAATTTGAAAGTCCATGAGCATTTGTGGAAAAATGATAGGAGCACTTTTAGTATTGGTGTTCTTAGTACCCATCTCACACCAGAAACTAGCACAGGTGGACTGGGAAACTCAGTGAAATCTGCAGAGATTTCTCCTGACAGGTGATCTGTTGCTAGCCTTCAGGACAGGCAAGGTATGACCTGTCACTGAAAGGTTACCGCAACACTCAGCACTTTTGTTGCACAATCATTTTAGGCTGCCACCAGGGACACCATCAACATCAGTCAATCTGCTATATGTGCGTTGAAAATGAGGACATCTAAAAATATTATTGTAAATGTGGGTTGGAGGGAGTGGGGGGAGTGGTGGTGGTGGTGGTGGCGGCAGTAGGGTGAGTGGGGAATGAAGGTTCTGAAGATCAGAAAGAAAAGACAAGGAAAATCATTGAGAGTTAATAAAGAGAAAAGGATTTCATTTATTCACCTAAATTGCAGGATTAGAATATTTAAATGTCCAACATTTATATTTTATGATCACAAAATATTGTCAATTTTGATATTTGATATGTCTTTTTATTTATGAAGTCTGGATGTTGCAAAATATTATATTTGAAGTACCACATTAGTGCTGCTATATTACAGAGAACAAATCTTTAAAATGTCTGACAAAAATGAAATAATTCTTGCTGCAATTTGCAGTAAGTGCTTGAAAAAGTCTTGTGGTCACTTAGGTAGTGTTTTAGTGCTGTTAATAGATCTCTATTTATCCAACTCTGGGTTTCATGTAGTTAACAATATAAGACTGAGTCTTTCTGGTTATTATCAACATTGTATAAATAGAAATCATTTTGCTTCAATGCCTCTCTTTCTCCTACAGCATTAAAGCTCTTTATAAAAATGCATCTTGGTACAAATTTTAATTTCTTTCTGAAACATAAACACTCACTTAGACATTCAGCATCCATGGAGAGGATACAGACCAGGACTACAGTGGAACCATGAATGTTTGCTTTCATCAGAGATTCTGTCTAATTGGCTGAGCATTTTCAGCACTTCCTATTTTTCTTTTAAATTTCCAACAGCTACTGTGTTTTGCTTTAAGCCTATCCCTGTCTTTTGCACTTCTGTTTTCAACCATACTTTGTTTAATTGAGTCTGTTGGATGTCGATTAGTGTTGCATTTAGTTATGACATATAGAGTACATCAGATGGTGTCACAATGCCTTCTCGGGTTTCATTTTCATGTTAGCAGCAGATTTGAGGCTCATCACTTAAATCCTCTTTCAAACTCCGCTAAGTGCTTAAAAAAGCTGATCTCAAATCAGCATGTTTTCATTTCCAGAACTTGCCAATGAAACTGTATTAGTTGTGTTGTCACATGCACTAAATATGTACAATATCATGCAACATTCATAACTCATCTGTCGAGTTACTAATGGGAAATGTGTAAACCTCCCAGTTAAGTGAAGTCTAAATAGGAATAACTTTTCAAAGCTACTGATTAATTCAATCTTACAGTGAAATAGATCTCTATTTAGCCAATGTTCAGTTTCCTGGTAGTAAACAATGTAGTGCTGAGCCATTCCTTTTAAAGTTGAAAATGTATAAAAATTCTATCTAATAGTTTCTGCTCAATGACTAGTTTTATTATGGAGTTTACATTTCTTCTAATCAAATATGTATTTGCATTCCTGTATTCAAAAGCTTTTTAAATGCAGAATGTGCTTTTGACCATCACCAGATTAACAAAATCTAAAATTATCATTTTAAAACATAGCCAGCAATAACTCCTTCAGTTTCTGTAGTTTGAATAAAATTATCAAACAATAATTAGAGTAGATATTCTGTTCATTGTTTGTATAAATATTGCAAACATGCCTTTCATATTCATTCTTATCATTATGTGACAATAGAGGAATCCACGGTCTGATTTGCGAATTTGACAGATTATTTTTGAATCACAAAGCACCCATTCTGATGATATAATACAAATAGAGTCCATCTTACTGCATATTTAGAGCTCATAGAATTACATGACAGAATGGCACAGAAATTGTCCAGTTGACCCAACCAATCCATGCTGACATTTATGCTCTGCTGAGCTGACATCCACATTGCTCATTCAATTCTATTAGGAAAACCTTTATTTCCTTCTTCCTCACATACATAGCTAATTTCCTCTTAAGTATCCCTATAAAATTCACCGCAACAATACTCTGTGGTTCCATACTCCCTGGGAGAAAGACACTGCTCAGTTAAATCCAGGTATCAGAATTGCCTTCTCATTCAGGGGCTAAGTGAGGCCTATTTAGTAGTGGGAGTCGTGCAAACTGGCAGGAGAACTTTGGCAAGTGGGCCTGCAGCCTGCTGGATGCGACTTGCTTCTTGAGTATCTTGTACCCAGTGAAAGAGCCACTTGGCAGTGAGGGACCTATAGGAAACCACCTTTGTGGTTATACTTCAATATCCCACTCAGTTTCACTGTCCCCGCACCACCACCACACCCCCCCCTCGCCCCCACTCCTTGTGCTCTCGCTATGCCACTTGTCTGTCCGCCACCAACACCAATCCCTTGCCATGTTTCCTGACCTAATCTGTACTCTGGAATTGCTGAGATCTTCAGCCTCCTGTAGTACTGGTAATGATTACCGTACCCAGTGCCACTATTGGTACAGGAGATTCATGGTGTCTGATTGGCTGACAGCTCTCAGGGATGGGACATTTATCTTACAGGGGAGACTTCTGTGGGAAATTCCCTCTGCAGGAGATGCAAACTCAGATAACAACCAGCAGACTACCTGACTGAGATTTAATCCCTGCAGGCCTCCCAAGCTTTGTGGCATTGAATTGCCACTGGTCCTATTGCAGTGGCCAGGCCCACAGCCATGACCATTAAATTCTGTCTGTTTCCTTTGTTGACTCTACCAAACCCTTTCATAACATTCAAGACTTACAGTTAAACCCAGAGTCTTTTTCTTTTCCAAAGATAAGGGACAAGCTCTGCTCAGTGTTGCCTGATAGATATATCCTCATAGTTGAGAGTGTGGTGCTGGAGAAGCACAACAGATCAGGCAGCATCCGAGGAGCAGTCGAATCGATGTTTCGGGCAAGAGTTCTTCATATCCCCACAATTCCTGTATCAACTTGAAAACACTTTTGCACTATCTTCTATGCCTCTCTATTCTTTCTATAATAGGATGACCAGAACCACACACTGTACTCCAAGTGTGATCTCATCAAAAGTTGATAAAATGTTATGACTAGTGAGAAGTGAATTGATTCCTTTCCCTTTGTCTCACTGCTCCCTTAGTCCCAATGCAATGAGAATTTAAAAGGGAAGTGATGTTGCCAATTATATAAATATTAGCCAATATGTGGGAATTAAATTAGGCAGATTTGTTAAGTTAGGCAATTAATCAATTAATTTTTATCACAAAAAGCTTACTCGAGTAAACATGAAAAACCTATGAGCAAAATGTTAAATATACAAATCGGAATATAGGACCAGTTATGCACCTGGCACTTACCCTTAAGGTGGTCCACTAGTAACAGCCTGCAACCAATGCTCAATCCATACAAGTATATTCTCCACATCTGAAGTGCTATAATTTTATTAACTAACCTCCTGCGTGGGACTTCATCAAATGTCAACTGAAAATCCAAATATACCATTTACATTGATTCTATTTTGTCTATGTTACACATACCATCCTCAAATGCACCAAGTTTGTCAGCATGATTTTCCATTCCAGAAATTCATGTTGATTCTGCCTAATTTTGCTATTTTAAAAATAGGTTCAGTATAACATCCTTCATAATTAATTTTAATATTTTCCCAACTGTGGATGTCAAGAAAAACAAGTCTATAGTCATCCATTCTTCCTCTTCCTCTCTGTTTAAATGACAGAGTTATAATTATTATCTTCCAGCCAGCAGGCTCCTTGCCAGAATCTATAGATTTATTGAAGATAACTACCAATGTGTGCATTATCTCTGTTGCTATTTCCTTCAACATTCCATGATGAAGCTCATGTAGCTCAGAAGATTCATCACCCAGAATCCAGCTAATTTTTCAAGTACTACCTCTTGACTGATATTAATCTCATTTTGCTTTTCCATTGCACAAGTCCCACTGTGACCAGTGTTGAAGGAAACAGTAATAAAGATTATGGGTGCATTGGAGTTTATCTTTCAGAGTACTACACGAGCCCATTGGTTGACCAGTTTTTCTGGGAGATATTTCTTTAGCTTCTTCTGTGAAGACAAAACAAGATTACTGTTCAGTTTCTCCATTATTTCCTTGTTCTACACTGTAAATTTTCTGGTCTCCATCTATAATGGACCCACAAGGTCCTTGCTAAGGATATTTATCCTTGCTAATTGTTTTCTTTTCAAACATCAGTAGAAGCTTTTATTGTCTACCGACATGTTTCTCACTACCATGCATTCATATTCTCATTTCCCATTCATTTTAATTTTGTGGCCCTTTTTTGCTAAATTTCCTTCAATTCTCAGCCTTACTACCATTTCTGGCATTCATATCAGCCAATGCCTTTGTCCTTATATCAGCTTTAACTTATTCTGTTAACTATGGTTGATTTGCCTTTCCCTTTGGGCTTTTGTGCCTTACCTACACTAAGCAATTATTCCTGAAGAATAACTAAATCTCTCTCTCTGACGCACATGCACAAACATGTGTATACTCCCACACACCACTTTGGCCATGGAACAGCTAAATTCAGAAGAAAAACTCCACACAGATTATCCAAGAGTCAGTATGCAGCTAAAATAACAGATCATATATACTGTTAGTGTTAATGTTTCTTCTTGGACCAGTTATTTCTCGGGGAATTCCCTTTTCCTGATAACTATGATTGTAGATTTAAAATTTTCCATTAAGAACTCTCCACTTGTCGCAATGAAGGCTTCCAGTGGGTTTCAAACTCACCAATTTTGGTGAGAGGGGTTTCAGAGAAAAAAAAGACAGAGGGGATAAAGACTTGCTGCCCCTGTGGCAGGATCTGTGTTTATGTTTCAAAAGCAATACTTTGCACCCACAAACTGGGTCATGTGATTTCTCCCCGAAACTATTTCATATTTGGTAATGGTATTGAAGCAACATATGTTTACAAGCAACATACTGACAATTCAAAGTCCTGCTGTGAGATTATGAGGCTCAATTTCACTTTAAAAGCCCTTGAAGTACATTCATGAATAATTATGTCTGGCAACATTCAAATATGCAGGATGTAGGACACATGAAGTTGACTAAAAGACTGAGTTCCCTTGTGGTTTTATCAATCTTAATCTCCCAGGAAATCTGTATGTTTACTTGTAACCATGTTAAATTTATGTACTGTACTTATATATATTCTGCTCAGAGGAGATCTATGACAAGCTCAATAAATAATTAATTTTCCTTGCCCTCACTATGTGAACTTGCGTTTTATTCTTGTTACAGATTCATCTCTTCATGAAAAAACATCAACAGCATCTTGCAAATCTGTGTTGCAATGCTATTATTAGCAATCAGGAAAGTGGCCTGTACCTCGCTTAGGATATCCCTCTCCTAAACTGTCAGAATGGCGAACTCTGACGAATATTTTCTGCAGTAGGTTTAAATGTGGAAGGGATAGGAAAGGATTATGCAAAGATGTAGCCTTCAGTGACTGCTTAAGTGCGTATCTTAAAAATGCAGGCCACATCGTGGAGTAGAATATGACGTTTGGGGCAGGAGGCTTTGAAATCTATCCCATTAATGTTCTGTTCCTTTGCATTAATCTAAAGCAGCAGATTTTTTTTTAGATTTTGATATTCCAATTTAGAACGTATTCCTAAAAGGCAAAAAAAAACACCAGACATTTTGAAGCCTTGGGCTCTCTGAATTATCCAAGGCAAATCGCTGAGTTACAAGTATAAACAAAGATAGTGTTGAATAATCCGAACAAAGCTGGCGTAGCTAGTTTGCCTGGGCTTAGTGGATGAAAATAAATTCAGTATAAACACCTTTAGTTTAGGTGAACAATAATCTCGAAATGGGAAGTAATAAAGAGACTCACAGACCTTATATTCTGAGTGACAAACTCTGATGGACCTTCACCAACAATGATGCATGTTGCATTTTGCATAGAACCCTTCTGGAGAGCCCCTGGAAGACATTAAAAGCCCAGCAAATCTCTTAGACATAAACTCCTTGAATGTGTGACCTGCAGCTTGCAAATCTGTGTCCTCCAGCACAATATAGCATATAGATTTGCAAATCTCCTACTGCTCTTGCTGAGAAGATACAGTTTTCTGTTAACAATGTGATGCACACACAAAAATAACTAATAGACTGTTCTTGGATCTGTAGAAATATTGGGCAGAGCTTTCTCCTTTTTGTAACTAAGTCTGGGGACAGGCATGATAGCTAATGCACTATCCTGACAGCTGAGATATTCAACCTATCCCATGGTAATCAGCTTTTCTGGGCTGACGAGCAAACAAGGGTAGGTTTATCATGCTATTGCAGACCTTGACACTAGCTTCCTGGATTATCAGAAGTTGCTGGCTAATCAGATGTTGACAGCTTCTGGCCACAAACACTGCTGGTTGAGAGCTCTTATTTGGGGAAGTCATTGGACCGGAAAGTAAGTGATTGTTATCTTGTTGAGATCTGGTGTCCCTAGGGAGATTGGAATTGGGGAGGTTGGGGTGTAAATGTGATTGGCTTTCAGATACCAACCCTTTAGCCCCAACTGTGCCTCTGACTGCGCTAGGGCAAAATACAAATGGTATGTTCTGAACTCAGCAGGCAGGTCTCCCTAGTTTCCCTTTGGATGACTAGTCACCTTTCTCACCTGCCAGAGAGACATGTAATTGACATGTGCATTAATTACTTCAGGGCCTTAATGTGGTGAGTTGTGAATAAACCAATGGATCTTCTCATCCAGAACGTACTTGGTCAGGTGTGGAGGAAGGGGGATATACCTCACCAATGCCAACTTGCCCAATCATTTTCCCTTCACGCCAAGTCCAGGGAGGGAAACGTTCTGTACATCAAGTAATGCCGTGTCCCATTTTGTTTGAAGGCTACCAGCATCACTCCTTAAAATCTCTGGCATGGATTTTGTCAACACTGGTCATTCTTGATATTGAAACTGAGCACCACTTCCGCTTTCTCTCTTGTTGTCTTTTCCCAAATGATAATAACTAAATTTCTAAGTTGCCAATGGTGTATGTGCAATACATATTCACACTGATGGCTAGGGATGCTTTTTGTTAGTGAATGCTGCAGTTGGTTGGCAATGCTGCAAATTCAGGCTGCCTCACCAAGGGATTCCTTGTCAAACTGAGAGGCTTAGCAGAATGACTGCAATATTCCTGCCATTGATTTGAGAGTATAAGGATGGCGCAGTTTTTAAAAATATAAATTTCACTTGTAAAGATTACACATTTGCTGGTTTCACTTTATTTCTGAATGCGTCATTGTTATTTGTTGAGACCAGCTTCATCAGTGAGCAAATGTACAGGCTTGCCTCATAATTGGTTTGCACAGATGATTGCTAGAGAGTTAGGGACATTTCCTTCAATGTTGTGTTTTTGTATTCACTCGTTATGAATATTCATACTTGTGTCCAGTTTTATACTAACACTTTGTGGGATGAAATAACTGCACAGAGGCTGGTATCCCATCACCAAGTCACCCTTTACTTGCAAGTGCACAGTATGTGGACTTTGACCAGTTAACTCGGAGCCAGTCCCTAGATTGAGGAGACGCTCTGAATCTCCTGTTTATATCTGTCAGCCACATGGCCCAGTGTCAAGGACCCTGGTTCTATTCCACCCTCGGGTGACTGTGATGTGGAAATAGCACCAGGGTCCCTGACATTGAGTCATCCGGCTGACAGATATAAACAGGAGTTTGTTCATTCTCCCCCTGCCTGTGTGGGCTTCCTTTGGGTGCTCTGGTTTCTTCCCACAGTCCAAAATTGTGCAGGTCAGGTGGATTGGCCATGCTAAATTGCTGATGGATCCAGTGATGTATAGGTTAAGTACATTAGCCATGGAAAATGTAGGGTTACAGGGAAAAGGGAGGGAGATTGGTCTGGGTGGGGTGTTCTTTGGAAGGTCAGTGTGGATTTGTTGGGCCGAATGGCCTGCATAAATTCTGTGACTCCCTGATTTGCCCATGTTAACAGCCTCAATCAGGAATCACATACTCAATGCAATCCACCTGGCCCTTGTTCCAATCACCGCATCCCTCCCCACCTAAGTCCAGGGATGTAGGCCTGTTCTTTTTGCTGTGGCTTCTCTTGAGACATTTTCAACCCACGTCCAGTTTCTCTGTCTCCTATTTGGATACAGGTGGTGTGTGTCAGACCGTAGCTTATCTCTTGCACCTGAATCGTCTCGGGAGAGATTCCTTCTCTTCTTCAGACCATAATGCTATCAAGGCTGTGCCCACCTCAGACTCTGAGGTTTCTTTGACTGTAGATGGGGATTTCTGACAGCATTACTAGCTGTTCTGAGGGTCCAAGTTAACAGCCCCAATCAGGAATCTCAGATTCAATGAGATCGACTTGACCTTTAGTCCAATGACTACATGAGACCCGGCTGAACATGAGGCTAAGCTTGCTCTCGCTCCTATGCAACATGAAGAATTTTGTCTGAAAGCAATCTCAACAGCCTTAATTGAGATATTGTTGATGAATTCAAACCCTGTAAGGATGATGTCAGTCAATGTCATGAAATGGATGCACATTTCAATAATACAGATACTGGATTTAGCCTCTACAGAGGAACCTCGATTATTCGGCATTTGATTAACCAAACTTCAGATTATCCAAGCAAGATTGCAAGGACCTGATGCTTGGCTAACTATGTTATCTGGCATTCAAATATCTGACATCCGATTAACCGAACAAAATACTCCCCGCGGTTCCTTGGTATCTTGAATGACTGTCCCCATCACACCTTTCCAATTCACTCCTCTATGTACCTGACCCCACTCCATAACTTACCTCCCCCCTGATTCACCCTTGCCAGTTCCAAGCCATCATGCAAGATTTAATTCTCCTATTCCCCTCTCTAGTGCTGCAGAGTTAGATAAAGAAAACCACTGACATTACATATGATTGCACAAAGCTGATGGGTCCGTGCTATGTTTAATCAATCATGAACTGAGTGCCACATGATTCTCGTTTCATAGATTCATACAGCACAGCAAAGGCCCTACAGCCAATTGAGACTGCAGTGATATAACGACCATTAAAGTATGCTAATCCCAGTTGTGACTTATGTCATATGTCTCTGTAGATGTGCAGTGGAGTATCTACCTTTGGAGCAAATACTCATGAGGCCATCACCATGACTTGGCATGCAAATTAATGCCATAAATCTCTCAGAATCTGACTGAGTTGTGTTTTCCTGCAGCATTACATGTTGAGGAAGTGCTTGAGCCCAGTCATAGAAATGCCTGAAATTGTAATGTACTGATGTAGATACCTGGTGGTATAGAAAGGTTTGATGCTTTCTTCAGTACTTCACAACCCACACCTCGTCCTTATGTAATGGGAGCTAATGTAAGTGTTACAGCATGATGGTGACAGAACATCAGTGTATGAGCTATCACATCAAGTTATGGTGACATATCATTTCAACATTGTCTTATCTTGAACATAGGACTTTTTAATAAAGGTGGATATTAATAATAACAATGGATATTCATGGAATCCAAATATGCTATAAACATAACCACACCACAGGTCAACCAAAACTTTATCTCTACCTCTCAACCCACAACTGGGAAAGTAAAGTTTTGCAATTTCCTAATAATTCACCTCAACAACCATGTTTTCAACTTATTTGGCCTCATTGTATTTTCCCCTCTTCATGACCATAGTCTTTTGCAAAAAGACTTTTAACGCATAATGGGTAGTGCTGTTTACATATATCTATTCCAAAGTGTAACAAATATGTAAACCTTCAATAACTTAATAGTACTTTTTAAAAAAATGAATTATTAAATGTCAACTTAATTGGCTTAGTTGGTTGTGTTCTTCCTTCTACATTAAGAGATTGTGGTTGAAGCCTATTCCACGACTTGAGCATATAATTGCTTAAAGTAAATAGTGCAGAATCAAGCCATTCAGACGAATCAGTCCATGTCATTGTTTACGTTCTGCATGAACCTTCTCCCACACTTTATCCAACCTAATCAGCATAATCTTCACTTCCTTTTATGTTCGTGTTTTTTATCTAGTTTTTCCTATATAATTCAGGCTGACAATATAGTGCTGAGAATTATATTGTCACACCTGCCACTTTACAGATTAAGTCCTGACTACCTATTCAGCTAGATATATTTAAAAACTCCTATAGCACTATCTGAAGAAGAGCTGAGAATTCTCCTGGTATCTAGGCTTGGGAAATGAACACATTAATCTCATCTGTTCTTTGTAGGAGTCTGCTGTAAACAAATTGACTGCCATGTTTGCCCACAAAACAACAATGACTGCATTTTAGAAATAATTCACTCATCATGAAGTGCTTTGCGATGTTCTGAGGACTGAATAAAAGAGCCATCTGAATGCAATTTCTTTTCACTACTTATATATAAGAATCATCTTGTTTACTCTGCCAATTTCATATGTTATCAAATTTTATTTAAGCCATGGACCAATAAAATTCAGATTGTAAATCCTATCAACACCCAGATACTGTCTGAAATAGGTACAAAAATTGACGCTATAGACCACCCAGTAATTCCTGATATTTTCATGCAGAAAAGTAGTTTGCAGCTTGATACACAGATGCATCATGGTTTAAAATCTGTGACCTCTGTGTCTCCCGTGAAAAGTGTAACCTGCTGTAATGTGAAATGTTCACACAGAAACCTTCATTACAAAGCATCAGAGTACCTTGGAAAAAAAGAAAGTGGTGAGCTGTATTTAAGTCTTTAACATCAGTTGGTTTGAAATGGTTAAATCTGAAACTAAAACCCAAAGGCTCATCCTTAGATGAAAGTGATTTCATACCTGCCAGGAAATATAAATCTCCATTTACACTGTGCATTCTATACTGGGATGAGTTTGGTGAGGATCTTACAGTCAGACTTGTACTTCAGAGATATAATTTAAACTGCAACAATTTTGTAATCAGTGTAAAATCCCATTTGCTATTTTTTGGCCACAGTGTATTACTGGAGTGTACTTTTATAGTGTAAGCTTTGTTGCTTTGAATGCCTTTTTTGCATTCTATGTTCTATTTTTGAAAAATGAAATGCATGTAGTACTGCTGAATATGGCAGTTTTGGGTCATCATGCATATATTTTACTTTTCCTTAAGTGATCAGGTATTATGAACTGTCAGTATAAATAGGTGCAGGGGAGTCCGCATTGAAGTAAATTTGAAGTGGTGTTAATTTCCCATGTACAGCACATAAAAATTAACAGCGAAAAAGGTGGAATTGTGCCCAGTTTCTGGCCCAGTACAAAAAAGATTTATTAAGTACTAATTTACTGTGGCATAATTCTCCATGCTCAGTGATGCAGGACAAAGATTTAAAGTGTGATGGGCGTATTTTTGAATGGACACTTCACATTATTCAAAGAATTAATAGCAAGAAGGCTATAACTTTACTCTAAGAATAGCTACTGAATATGGGCATAAAGAGCTATGTCATAGTAGTGACAGATTGCATGAGTCTATATGGTTCCAAATAGATGTCCTCTCTGACCATTCCTTATATATAGTTTTGTGTCACAAAGCCTGGGAATATTCGCACAGTTGAGCATAAGCCTGACCTTACTAGGTAGTGGCAATATTAATGAAACTAATGGACCTAGCGGAAGCAGCAAGGAGTGTATGCATGAAACCTGTAAAGTGCTATGGCCAAAGAATGAGGCTGGTCCAATAAACTGACCCGAGATGTAGGGGAGAAAGCCTGAACGGGGGTTTGACTTTGACAGGGACCAATGAGTGCAGGATTTCAAAGCCCATCGAGGCACTGAACTGTGGAGAGGGAAAGCTGGAGCAATGCTGATGAAACATGGGAAAAGCCCACAGCAGGTAGAGAAAACTTGGCTACAGAGGAGAAAAGGTTACTGTAGATCAGAGGCCATGACAGTGAAAGGAAACTGCACAAGGAAAGGAAACACATGCCAAGCTGAGAGAGAAGGAAAGAAGAAAGTGCAAATCACTATAGCCAATGTAGCAAATATACTTGGTGATGGAACAAGCCTTGCCTTTGAGACCATATAGAGGGCCATAACCAGACTGTATTAAAATAGTCAGTGCTGATGATTTAACAGAAACTGTAATATTTCAGGTCTGTATAAAACACCAAAGACCCCGTCAGTGTCTTCTTGTACCCAAACAGCAGCAGCGCCATTTTCAATCTCATCAGACAAGGTAGAGGTGAAGAAACTATAAAATATGACAATTGAACATTAGCCTTTAACTCCCATGGTAATTTAAGGCCAAATCCCATTATAATCCAAAAAGGATTAATTGCACAACTAGGAACCAGGAAACCAGGATACTTCTACATCCTTTAATAAATGATTTGTACCATTCACAGATAATTATCAATACAGAACTTTGAGAGATGAGCTCATGTGGGACTGAATTAGCTGGATGATAAGAATGCTTCTTCATTGCAGTTGTTGTACATACCCACAACAGCTGCAACTGGCCCCTGAGCTACAGATCTTTACACAAACCTTGATGATTTTACATTACCAAAAGGAATACAATTCACCAGACAGGCCTAACTTTGCAAGTGAAAAAGATCTTTCCATCTAAGGACAGAGAATTTCCCTGGGGTCAGACCATTGATTTCTGAATCAGTCCAGTTTTTAAATTGGAGGGCTGATTCACCAGTAAGACCGAAGCCAAAATGGGAACAGGATTCTACTTCTGCCAGTGCTTCTTGTCTACATGGTGGTGGGAAATCTCCTCATCAGCCATCCTGCCCAACAATGCCCAGTCATCAATGCTGAGTGCTATTAATACCATAATAAAGGCCTCTTCAGATGGGTTGTTGAACAGCAATATGAAATTTCCATTGGCAGCACAAACATTTAAGAACAGGCTGCTAAATCCTACAATAAGACAAAGAATTGCAATGCTGGAGATCTGAAAAAAACTCAGAAATTGCTGGCAAAACCCAACAGGTCTGGCAACATCTATGGGAAGAAAGCAAGTTAACATTTTGAGGCCAGTGACTCTTCTTCAGACTATTTCACTATTTCAAGAGTAAAAAAATTCTCTTTCTGTAGTCAATGACATAACTTCCATATTTGCTTTAGTTTGAGATGGCTGTGATACAGACATTGACGTTTTGGGACTTCACCAGAATGTCGAATTGCACCCAATGACAGCAGAATATACTTCTACATCAGGATCTAAAGGAAGTTCTTGTATAATACACTGATTGCAGACTTACTGAGAAGTTCAACCACATCAGGCTTATCTTGACTCATCGCTGCTAGGAAGAACAACTAAGTAGATACTCCAAGTCCTGATTGTGCTGCTAACAGTTGAGCCTTTAGTCCAGTAGTTGCTTTTGTGCAGTTTGACTTCTGCAATGATTGTTTTGCTTTATTTTATTTAATGTTCAACTGTATGCTTTTCTAAGGTACTTATTGACTGTCACAGTTTGGCCTCTTTAATTAAAGAACATTTGCATGCTTTCATGGCTTGCTGATGGAACTCAATTGCAGACTTCAGTAGGCATATTTTACAGATTAATAATCTTGCAATAATCTATATTGGCTTGATCCAAATGAGAATTGAGTATCACCTTTTCCCTGGACAGGTTTTCATTGACTGCCTACAATGATTGTTGAATAACATTAGCAGACAAATATAACCTTCTGCACCTTTTCCAACAAAAGGATCTAAGTTTTCAAAAGATACAGCATAAACTTCACTATTATTGAGACTGTAATTGAAGAGAATAAGAGCTAGGGTCTTTTCATCCAACAGATCATCTGACTCTGCAACAATATCATGCTCTTCCAATTCATCCTAAATGAGCAAACCAAGATGCAGAGCATCATCTTGCCGCTGGTCACCAACACTCTTAGTGCATCCCTTTCCTGCTTTTTGTACATTCTTTTCAAAGAGAGGTGAGGAGTATCCAATAGCCTTCTATGATCCTAGTTGCAGTGGTTCCTCAGTGAAGACTTGCTTACTGGGCCAAGTGCAATGTTCCCTCTAAACTGTGTGTTTGTATGGCCATACAGTCATTGGGAAATTCTACAAACGTGGCATGCTAATGCTTTTTTTCTGTGAAAGCAATTGCCATGCATGGGCTTTGAAGGTCCACACAACAGAAACAGACATTACAGGGAATATTGATCAGAGGTCAACGCTAATTGCTGTTGCAGCTTTTGAAGAAAGAAGGTGAATAAAGAAGGTTCGAAGTTATGCATGCAGTTAGGTTTAATAAAGAACACTGCAGATTGAGAATGACACACATGACATTGTTTGTGAGCAATGCGGTTGACCCTTAACTGCCTTTGAGCAATTAGGGATGGGTGATTGATTCTGGTCTAGCCAGTGATGCCCATCCCATGAATGAATAATAAAAAAAATTACTAATCTCTCTCACATTGCAGCAAAGAATAGCTTGATATTGGTTTTATGGTCCTATTATGATGCATCCTGTACCTTGAGGTTTGAGAGAAGACCCTTGGAGAAATTGAGATTGCAACACAATTGAATTGAATCTGAAAGAGTGGATATGCTTGCCTATTTATCCCGTTTAACATTAATTTTCTTGTTATTAGCCACACATCAGCTACATATCAGAAATCATCTTGTGGAGCTATCACTTCATCCAAGAAAAATGTAACTTGGCTCTCAATAGCACATCAACCTCTTGGACAGCAGTAAATTTTAGTAACAAAAACATAAATTGCTGACAAAATTCAACAGGTTTGGCAGCATCTGTGGGGAAAAAGCAGAGTTAGAATTTTGAGTCAGGTGACTCTTCTTCAGTACCTCTCAGAAAACTGTTCACTTTCTTAAAGACAGCTCAGTACCTCTGCCTCAGAATCGCTCTTCAAAAACTAAAGGACCAAATAGCCTCTTAAAGTGACATGATTGTCACAACATGAATATAAGATAGTCACTAAAATAATCCAGTAAGAAACTCGGAAGAGAAACTTTTCTACTGAGACAATGGTTAGAATGTGAAATCTGTTGTCATGTGGAGTCACTGAGGTGAAAAACAAAAGGGGAGGTTTAAGAGGTATTCTGATGGTGTTCAATACATAAAACATAAATCTCCAATGTAGACCGTTAGGGCTGAATGGTTTGTTTCTGTGCATTGTAGTCTGTAATGCTCAGCAAAATGAATTAAGTGCACACTTTCTGATAAATGAAGGAATACAAGTATTGGTAGTCAATAGACCATCCCTACTGCAGGCTGTCCTTCTCGGAACTTGCTCCACTTTTCTTGCTTTGCTTCCTCCAGAAACATCACAGATAGGGAGATTCCCACTAGAAATCCATTAATCTCCTAATGGACCTATAAGAATAGAAAGCAGCAGAGCAATTACTGTAAGTGCTCAGGAAAGTTCTCTTGGCAGCTGAAAGAAAATGAAAAAGCACAACTGTTCAGAAATGGCTTTCTAACTGCTAATTCATTCTTATTACAGCTTTGAAAATACATTTCCATCCAGGAACCCTGGAGAGCCATTATGTATGGAATAGATACAGTTCAAAAGTAGCTGGGAGAATAAAATAATTACACATCCCCTCCCTCATTTTAATATTTTAATGAAGCCCCCCAAGTGTTACAGCTGGATGCTTGACAGGAAGTATGGAATGATCTGAGGAAAAAGGGAGACATGGGGAGGTGGACAAATTATTGGAGGGAAGAAAAGACAGGATGGGAAATGATGTCAGTTAGAGGGAGACAACCAATGACCATCTGGAAGGGCAACAGGAGACTTGATTCCTGTTACAGATTGAGAAGTTTAGTTTACCAGAAGACCAGAAGACCATCAGGCCGAGAGCAGAATTAGGCTATTCTGCTCATCAGGGCTGCTCCCCCATTAAATCATTGCTATTATGTTTCTTAATTCCATTTTCCTGCCTCCTCCCCAGAACTCTTGTTCCCCTTAACAATCAAGAATCTATCAATCTCTGTCTTAAATATACTCAATGACTTGGATTCCAAAGCCTTCTCTACAGCAGCAATAAGTTCCACAGATTCACCACCCTCTGGCTCAGGAAACTCCTCCTTATTTCAGCTCTAAAGAGTCGTACCCTCACTCAAAGGCTGTCTTTGGGCCCTAGATTCTCTTACTAATGGAAACTCAATCGAGTACAGACCCAGAGTCCTCTACTGCTCCTCATACGACTCACCCTTCATTCCCGGGATCATTTTGTAAACTTCCTCTGTAGCCCCTCCAAGGTCAAAACATTAGGTATGGGGCCCAAAACTGTTCAATATTCCAAATGCAGTCCAACCAAAGTCTGATACAGCCTCAGCAGTACATTGCTTCTCTTGTATTCTATTTCTCTCAAAATTAATGTTAACATTGTATTTGCTTTCCTAACTACCAACTCAACCTGAATGTTAATCTTAAGGGAATCCTGAACCAGGACTCCTAAGTCCCTTGTGGTCAGATTTCTGAAACATTTCCCTTTTTAGAAAATAGTCCATATCTCTATTATTCCTGCCAAAGTGTATAGCCTCACACTTCCCAAATTATATTCCATCTGCCACTTTTTTGCCTAATCACCTATCCTGTTCAAGTCCTTCTGCAGCCTCCTGCTTCTTCAACACTACCCGTCCATCAACCTATCTTGCACATTTAGTAATAATGCTCTCAGTTCCTTCATCTAGATTATTAATGTATAACATGAATAGTTACAGTCCCAATATTGATTTTGAGGAACTCGGCTAGTCTCAGGCTTCCATCCTGAATAAAATCCTTTGTCCCACTCCCTGCCTTCTGCTAGTCAGCCAATCTTCTACCCATTCCAATATCTTACCCTTCACACAATGGGCTCTTGCCTTATTTAGCAGCCTCCTGTGTGATACTTTGTCAAAGACCTTCTGGAAATCCAAATAGATCATGTCAACTGGCTCTTGTTTGTCTGACTTACTTATTACATCCAGATTTCTCAGGCATGACCTCCCCCTGATGAAGCCATATTGATTCAGCCCTATTTTACCATGCACTTTCAAGTACTCTGCGGAGTACTAGAGTGCACTGATGCTTTTTTTTCTGATCATTATGTCAAACAGGACTGTTTGGTCTATAAGTTTATCAAGGGAAGTCTTCTGTGGTGATTTTGTCCCTCTTGTGTTATTTCTAGTACTGGCATTACACATTAGATACAAATACGATATACAAATATGCCTTGTTTTATCTGAATGCATGTTAGAGGTGGCAATTTTGAACTTAAAGACCTGTGTTAATCATGTTCCCCTGTGTTATATATACCATTTAAATAATTGGTGGAATTTCACCATAAATAAGTGGTGGAGTTACAATGATGTACATTCATATTTTCCTGCAAAATGTGGCCATTTCCTGTGCGTTATCTGGCCTTGCTTTATTGTCTAAGATTTCCATATAAATGTGTGTTTCCAAAACTGGGTTGAGGTTCCCCCCATGAATTGTATGAAAAGGGCTATTATTAAATAAGATAGTCTGTATAATTAGTGATGTAAAGTGACACAGCTACCAGAGCAACTGGGAAATGGTTTTACCTAGAAGCCTCATGTACTGCCTTATGATATACATAGTTAACATATGTAAGATAATACTCAATAAATGGTAATGTTTACTGATGATCTGACCTCCTGCAAACTCTATCAACCCCAATCTAGAAAATGACTAGATTACAATCATACATGGTGATGACAGATGATGGCTGTGAGTGCAAGGACAGCACAGAAAATAACAACAAAACCAAACAGCCATTGATCAGAAGAACATGTGGAACATGTCTGCAGTAAAGAGAAGCAATGGAAAAAAAATCTAGCCCTTACCAGAGAGCTTCAAAATTGTTTCAAGGTCTGAATTTGAACTGGTATTATAGATTTGGGTGGTCCACACTGCTTAAAGCAGTAAGGAATAGTCCATGACCCTTGCCTACATCTTAGGTGATAATGTGTTTGACATCTTTGTGAGACAGGGAATTAGTGAAGAAATAAGTGTGCATGAAGAAGTTATAAAGGCATTTGATGCATACTTCAGCCTTAGAAGGATCACTAAACTAGAATTGTGATCTTTGAATGAGGAATCCAAATTACTTACAATGTTCATCACACCATTTGGCAGACACTTTTTTAAATTGACGACGCTTTAGCACCACATCAGCATTAGCATTTTTCAAAGAACAGTGATATTTATTCTCAAGGGATGTGAGGAGTAATTTGACACGTAGATGACATCCTCATCTATGGTTCCACTAATAACAAAACATAATGGCAGAGTGAGAGTTGTGCTGCAAAACCCACAAGAAGCAGGACTTACTCTCGAAAACAAATATAAATTCTCACAACCAACCAGGAATTTCTAGGACATATTGTGCATGTATCCGAGCATATGCTGAAAGAACGAAAGTAATTTAAGTATTTTTAACATCTTGCAATAGCACAGCATTTCAGTGATTTATGTGAATGGAGAATCAAGTCATCAAGTTTTTACCTAACTTGCTACACATTAATAAATTGCTGCATTAATTGTTAAGGCAAGAACAAATGTTAGAAAGAAAACCAACAAATCTCTTTCAACAGAATAGAAGGAGCACTAATTTCACCAAACGTATTGGCTTATTATGATTCTGAGCTGCCAACAATAGGTGCCGTAGAAAAATGATTGACTAAACTCAGAGCAGTAATTTTCCAGATTTTGAGAGAAAGTAAATTTGACAGAAATGGTGAAAAGATACACAGTAATTGAAAAGGAGTGATTAGCTGCTACTTGGGCTTTTGAGAAGTTTGCAGACTCTTTCTAGGGTCTTTAGTGCATTTTTTAGATGCATGCATGAGTTAATTAATCCATTACCTTTGTATGAGGATTCCAAATTGCTTACCACGTTTGATTGCAGAACTGCTGGTGGGAAATGGAAGGGCCCTGGTCTGTGGCTTAATTGGCTTTTTTTTTGCCAGATCTGAGCTTTGAATTGGAGATCTGGTAAATTATATATGGAAAGTTGTTGATTATAATTTCTTGTTTCACTTGTACTGTACTTACACTCGCCCCAACTCATTCCAAATCTGCTGCAGTGAGACTGGCGTATGTGTGTAGATGAGCAAGAAATTGAGTCTGATGAAGAAAAAACTGAACTCTGTGAATACAGCATCATAGGATAGTCACAATATGTTCCACATAATTCTGTTTTGAGGCAATATTTTATGTCATCTCAGTGTCATGTGATATGCTAAATTATGTTGAGAGATCAGTCATACTTTGAATCCTCTGACTTGATATACTTCAAACATTACAGCAGGGTCACTTGATTGAACATAAAGTATCCTGCTAGAGTGTGGAGTGTTGTGAAGTTGCTAGGACTGCCAAAATCATCAGTATATTTTCAGATCAATCTGTTCAGAGATGTTAGTGCACATCTCTGGAGCAGGTGGGACTTAAACTCAGGCCTTCTGGCTCAGAGATGGGAATCACAACCACTGCCCCACTGAGAATAAATTATTTCAAGTTGCAATCCATTGAGAAGAGCAAAGGGAGCCACTGATGGTACCTGAAATACATTTGAACATCTCAATAGATCTTTTTGATCAGATGCAAGTGACGGAGGGTGTTAGTTGTTCCAGGTGGAAAGATGTGAAACATCCACACGTTGCTAACTCTGAATCTATCATTTTGTTACTGAAAGAAATTTGTTAGCACATGCAAGATTCCAGACCTTGTACTTTCAGATAGTGGCCCACAATTTGCTAACCGATGCCTCAAGCAGGTCACAGACTCTTGTGGGTTTCTCCGCATGACCAACTCACACAGATACCTGCATGGGAATAGTGAGGCTGAAAGAGGAGCAAAAATAGCAGAAACTTTATTAAAGAAGAATAATGAAAGTCTCCCACTGAGTTAGAATTCTATGCTACTCCTGAATGGTCTAGCCCCTTGTGAATGTCTAATGGGAAGCAGCCTATGGACCTAACAAACTGCACTACTCTGATACATACGCATTGCCTCACGGTAGCAGGGAAAGAAATGGAGGATGAGCACTATACACATCAAACAAGAAATTGCAATCAAAGCTGTAGAGTACACTGTTTAGCAGAACTCCAGGTCAGGGAAGTCAGTGTGGATTCATGATCAGAACTGAAAGGCCACATTCTTGAAAAACATCGCGTCTGTAATGTTGCGGAGTCTGGAAACTAAATAGTGCAAAGGAACAGAATTGCTTTGGTTTCTTACAAGAAGGAACAAACCACTCCCCTCACAGAAGCTTACATGTTTCTCATACTCCAGGGAGTAAACTTTTGCTTTCACCACTTGGGTGATAATCTGGCAGAATGAATCACCTACCCTCCAAATACACTTTATTCTCAATAACATATTTAAGAAGTGCTTTGCAAGGGTCTTTACAAGAATAAGACAGAGCAGAACATAGATTCATGTAGGAGATATTAAATCAGGTAACCAAAAATTTGGTCAAAAGGATACATTTTATGGTGTGTCTTCAAGGAAGAAAGTAAGGTCAGGAGGCAAAGAGGTGGAGGGAGGATATTTCAGAGTGAGATTCCCAGGAAACTGAAGGCAAAACTGTCGATGGGCACGGCAATTAAAATTGTGGATGTTCAAAAGGCCAGAATTATACAAGAATAGTTTTCTTGAAATATTGTGAAGTTGGAGAAGTTAAAGGAGGTAGGAAAAAGTGAGCCCTTGGAGAAATCTGAAATCATAAATATAATATTCAAATCACAGCATTACTTGATGAGGAATTAGCACAGGTCAGCAAGTACAGAGTTAAAAAGGGAGAGGATTTCAGAGTTCAGACATGAGCATCAGAGTTTCGGATAGTCTCAAGTTTACAAAGGGTAGAAAATGGGAGACCAGCCAAAAACAATTTGGAACAGCTAAGTTCAGAGATATTGAAGGGACGAAGAAGGGTTTCATCAGCCGATGAAAGTCTAACTGTCTTATGAGGGTGGAGAGAGGCATTCTTGTGGATGGCATAAAAAGTAAGTTGGAAAAGGTGAGCGTCAAATATGACACCATGGTTGCAAATAGATTGTTTTAATCTCATATGAGTATAAATGAAAATTTACCTGTTTACCCCACTAACCACTATAGCCATGACCAATGGATCCTCCATGTGAGGGGGAACTGTCCCAAAGTTCAGAGACTACCTGCCTCCTCCAGGCCTCCCAACCCATCCACCTTGATCTTGTTCATTGTCCCATTAATCTACCTGTACTTGTTGGCTTTGGCTAGCCTTTTGAAGCTGCTTTTAACGCTTGAACATTATCCAGCTTAACCAGGTTGTGTGTGGGAATGCTTTACAAATATAAAATGTTAATATTGCCCTTCAGTTGGATTCTGCAGAAAAACTGTTCTTTTAGTTTCTCTGCCACAAAACATGCTTTGAGGTGAAAATCCAGGCCACAGTAACTCTGAAATGACGGCCTCTGCATATGGTTTAACATCAGCAGCCAATGCATATATTGGCTAAATGCCTATTAAAACACTTGAACAGTGTGAAACTGGGATCATCGGAGGTCGTGGGGATTGCCCATATATCTGCAATTCTTGCTAATGTTATGATGTTTCTCAATGGAAATTGTGATTCCACATTAAGCAGTATGGCATTAATAAACCTGAAGAAAAGCTTGTTAATGCCCTCGGAGCAAAAGGAAGAAAAATGTACTCCTCTGCAATGTTCAGTCCTTTGTATGGCCCAGAATGTAATTAAGATCTGATTCTTATAGATAATTTCCTGAAGGGAATCATATAACCATTATCCATCAGGAGGGTTTATTTTATATATGTAAAAGCATTTAGTACTTTCAAGTATCCCTAATTAGGTTGACCTTACAACAATCTTGCCTGAACATTATGGAGATGCTCAATTATGATACATTTGAGCTCTAAAACATACTGTAAAAGTGAAGCGTTCAGTTCTCTCAGACTGACAGACATTGCCCTGGCCTTGTTTTGCAGGTTACACGGTAGCATGAGAGCTGCTGCTGACAAGTTCCTTTCAGATACAAGACTTGTTGAGTGTCAAAGATTTCCCTCGATGACATGCTTATGCCTGATTCCTGGAACAAACGAAGCATGGGCACAAATCCTGAGACTTTTTATACAGACACGAAGCAAGGTCAATGCTGTCGTCTGCTCCAATGTGGTTTGAACTCTAATTTACCGGTTGAGGAATTTTCTGATTGGAGAAATGGCACTTCTGTGCTGTCACTTCTTATGTTGTTTGACAAGATACTGATGAAGACACTTGTGCTTTTGGTAATACAAAAAGAGAAAGGGTTGATAAGACTATTTCTAGTACACCAATGAAGTATTACATTTGTTATCATTTAATTGCAAGACTAAGAATTATGATCTGTGGAAAACAGAACAATAAAGAAAAGCTCTTTACAACTACAAAATAGACAGTTGAAATGGAAAAGATGCCAGGATTACACTAATAACTTGTCTAGTGATGCAAATGATACTTTAGTTTCCATGACATTGAAACAGCCTAATAGTCACAGAGGAAAAGGTAAGAAATAATGTGTTGAAGAATGTTGGATCACTGAGATTGTGAATTAAGAATTACTAAGCGACTACTGTAGTGTATCAAGTGAAAGTAGTTTTGTGGTTTTCAATAAACCCTCTAAAAGAACCAAATAAAATCAAAACTTTTTCAAAAAAATCACAGCTTCATGATTTATTTTCTTAATCCTGTGCCAAAAATAAGGGCTGAGATTTTTTTAAACTTATGGAGATGACACTAAATGAGAATTAATTTTTCTGCCCTTTCAGTAAACTTACAGAAAAGCTGAACCTTGCTCGTTGCATTTTCCTTGATGCCAGATGCACTGAAATTAATGCATAACTGAAGAGTCAAACCAAATACACTGGGGATAATGCTGCTATTAAGCATTAAAACTGAGTATTCAACAATAATATGAGATAAATGCAAAGATTTGAGAGTCATAGAAGTAAAGAAGGGAAATGTGAAAAACCTTCTCCACTTATTGGACCATTCAGGTCGTTATGGTAGATGTAATGAAATGCTGAAATGCTCTCTCAAGTGTGGAGGGCCAACTCCAAGTAAAGAAGGGAATTAAAATGGTATCGGGTGAGGACGCAGGGAAAGAAATATGTCTCACATGCACTGCCTATGAAAAACTATGCAGGAGGCCTCCATTCTGGGAAAAATAAACACTGATTCACAAAAATAAATCCTCAATGCACCTGCCAACAATTTTACAACAATTGTGCTCCACACAACTTGTCAAATCATGATGACGTATATACTCGTCTAAATAGTGTCCCAGAGTGTGCTATTCGTCTGATTGTCCCTATGCACATATGATGGAGAGGGAAAGAGAAGCCAAGAGGATATTTAAAATGTATTGGAATAAATCAGAAAAGTGAAATTTGCAAAAAGCAAAATATGCAATAAGAAAAAAAAATTGCTGTAACACTCAGACAAGCCAATGTAGTTAGCTTCCTCTTTAAGGTTCAGCTGTCTGGCATGAATGCCATTCAGCAATTCCTCTTCTCACTGCAAAACAGAATGTTCTACATTTTTGCAAAGGACGTTGGTAGGACTCCACAAATATCTCTCCTTGGTCTACTTGCAATAGGTTGCAGTTGAAATCATGAGCACAAGATCTCCCCTTGTTGAAGTTTATGGAGGTGACAACATTTCCCGGCAGTTGCATACATTCATGGCGGGAAACATTTTGATATTCATCCCGTGAAAATCAATATTGTGCTGGCTTGGAAAATAACCTTTCATTGCAGAAGCAAAGGCAAAACAAAGGGCAAGAAGAGAAGGAGTAAATGTGCTTGTGTTCAGATTGCACTTTATGTGATCAGCGTCATTGAAAGTAAATGCCAATTCAAACTTACTAAATGTGCAGTTTCCCACGGAGTGTATTTTTGGTGGCAGGGCACATAAAATAGGATTAGGCAGCAAGTCCACCATCTTCCTGCACATTGCCAAGCTGTCTTAAAAATGTGAATGCTCATCCACCATTTTTCAATGAATAATTAATGAGCTTATAAGCGAGCCAATTGACCTGAATATTATGCTACCCATTCCAGTTGGTGATGACAGGTGGTTGTGAATGGCCAGTCAGTTTTTCTAAACTCAGTGAAATGGTGTGAGGCAATGAGTGGATGTTTATGGTGGATGTCCTATGCACATGAGGAACACTGCAGCCCCGAGATGATAGCTTTCCTTCGTTCCTCCCTGTTTTTCCCATCAACCTCCAGGTTATCTGACCCCTCCCTGGAAAAACCCGGGATTTACCTTACTCCAGGATCCATCAATATTCTTGCTGGGCCTGCTTCCCAGTAACACCCAGGACCAAACTCTGGTTCTGCACGGACAGCTAGAACTGCCAGACAATCTGATTGACTGGTAGCTCTTGAGAGAAGTGCCTTATATCCTGTGGGGAAGAAGTCTCACTCTTGGTTATAAATTCCCCCAACAGTGTGCTTTGGCAGGTTTTATTTTAAGTGTGTTGGCTGCTGGCTGACTCTTGCTACAGGGGAACAAGCAATATGCTCATCATGAACTTTAGCTCAATGAGTTTAGGGAGAGAACACTGGACCATAGATAAAAAAAGATAAACTGCCACTGGAAGGAGGTCAGGTTGGCTACTGCTTGACTGAATTCAATGATAATACTATCTTTTGGACACAACTATATAACATACAATACTTCTTAAGCACAAATCATTGTACAAGTACGAATATCATTGCAGAGCAAATTCTAACATTCCCATATGCGATGATCTGGAGCAGTAATTGTCCATTCTGTAAGCAACATTAAGGCTACTGGAGGGCAAACCTCAATGTTGTATCGGATGGTAACACTTGTACCTCAAAGTCAGAAGTTTGTCAGTGGCAAGACCCACTCAAGGACTTGAGCAAAAAAACTAAGTTTGATGTTCTAGTGCATCACTGAAGCTACATTACATGGAACTGGGTCAAGTTAAGAACATAGGAAGCTTGAACAGATGTAGCCCATGCAGTCGCTTGTGCTTGCACTGTCATTTAATGAGATCGTAGTTAATCTGATTGTCCTCCACTTTCCTGCCACCTCATCATCCTTAACAATGGAAAATCCGGTTAACTCAGCCTTGAATATGTTCAATAATGCAGTCTCCACCTCTCACTGGGGAAGAAAATTCATGTTCTAAACACAGTAGACAGCAGTCTAGTCAGAATGAATTCAATAAATTGAAGTTTCAGTAAGTTGACTGCTCACAATGTGTGTTCCTCATGGTTGAGGTCACATGGCTATGGATTTCAAAGAAGGACGTTTTTAAATGATTGTATTTCAATTCAAATATCCATCCGTGGCATATAAACAGTAAGGAATTGGTTAAAGGAGAAATGGAGCCCATTAGAGATGATAAAGGGATAGAGTCAGGGGCATGGCGAATGTGCTAAATGCATACTTTGCATCTGTTTTTACAAAAGAGGACGATGCTGCTCAAGCCACAGTCACAGAGATGAGACAGTATTAATGAGGCAGATATCTTGGATAGACGTTTGGCACTTAAAATTGACAAAGCACTGGGACTGGATGAGACACATCCAAAAATTTTGAAGAAAATGAAAATAGAAATTGCAGGGATACTGGACATAATCTCTCAGTCTTCCATAGATTGGACGAATGTGCCAAAAACACTGAAGAATTGCAAACATGATGATTTTGATCAAGAGAAGTTGTATGGATAATGCTGGAAATTGCAAATGAGTCAGTGTAACTATGATTTTTGAACAGGTAACTTGATAAAGGGATTCTGTTGATGTGTTGTACATGGATTTGTATAAGGCATTTAATACCATGCTACACAACAGGCTTGTGAGAAAGTTACAGATCATGGTTAAAAAAAAGTAACAAAATAGTCACAAAACTGGGTGAGTGATTGGAAACAATGGCCAGTGGATATTTTTCGGGGCAGAAGAAGGTTTGTTGTTGTGTTCTGTAGGGGTCAGTTTGGGGATGCTTGTTATACCTGATATATATTAATAATTTGGATCTTGTTGTGCAGAGAACAATTTCAGAGTTGCAGATGATGCAGAAATCGAAAGAGTTATAAACTTTCAGGAGGGCAGTGTAGAACTCCAAGAACACATTAAAAAGTTGGTGGAGTGGGCAGATTGGTAGCAAATGAGGGTCAATGCAGATAAGTGTGAAGTGATTTACTTTGCAAACAAGAACGTTGAAAGAACATTGAAACCTCCTATTTTGTATTGTCTAAGGAGGTGCAGGAGCAGAGGGACCTGGATATATGTGTGCACAGATCATTGAAGGTGGCAGAATGGGTTGAGAGAGCAGTTAGAAAAGCATATAGTGTCTTCAGTTTTATTAATCGGGGCATAGAGGGGATGTTAAACTTGTAGAAATTATTGTTAGACCTTAGCTGGAGTATTGTGTACAGTTGTAGGCACCACATTATAGGAAAGATGTGAATGCATTGGAGATTGAAGCGATTTACAAGAATGATTCCAGAAATGGGAAACTTCAGATATGAGGTTGAAGAATTTCGACTGTCCTCCTTTGAGAGAAGAAAACCAGAAGGAGATTTGATAGAAGTTTCCAAAATCATGAGTGGACTGGATAGACTGGATCAGGAGAAACTGTTCCCACTCGTAAATGGAACAAAAATGAGAGGACGCAGATTTAAATTAATATGCAAAAGAAACAAGGGTGATGTGAGAAAAGAACACAGTGCACTGCCTGCAAATATCATGGAGGCAGGTTAATTGAGGCATTCAAGAGACATTGGATGATCATTTAGATAGAAATAGTGTGCCAGGGTATTGTAAAAAAAGTGGGAGATTTGCACCACTTAATACATGCATTGCTCATTTGAAAAGACAGTGTAGGCATAAAGGGCCAAATGGCTTCTTGAGTATTCTAACAATTTGGTGATTAATTCTAGAAAAGAAACATATGTTTCAGAAAATACTGAATGGGGAACAGCAGGCCAAAGTAAGATAAAATGTATTAGCAGTGCTTTGAAATATATCCCTTTAATTGCTGTCATATCCTGAACTGTATAGGATCAAGGAAATGAATCTTGGATGATTATCAGACACACAGGGTGATTTGATGTGAGTGTTCATTCTTCCTCTAATTCTCTTTTGAGGACTTTATTCTTGCTACTTGAAAGAATCCACTTGCTGCTTCACTTATGGAAAATGTTGGTTACTGTGCCAACTCACTCTGCATCTCATTGTAACAAATACCTACAAAAGTGATTCAAACATTCAAATGGTCTGTTCTGTTTCTGCTTCCTAAGTGGGTATTGTTGAGGCTATTTCTGAAGTTCCTTGAGGGTCTGAGCTGAAGTTTACAACCTCAGTTGACAACTTTGTTTGAATTTGGATTGTGTGTGTGTGTATGTGTGTGTGTGTGTGTGTGTGTGTGTGTGTGTGTGTGTGTGTGTGTACTTCATTAATCCTGTTGATGAAATGCACAGAGTAGGCTATGGGTGCACAGAGTAGGCTATGAATGTTGATGAGAATGCAGGGCACTGGTGACCTATAGCCTGGGCATTCCACTCATCTTAAACATAAAGGCTTGTATTTTCAGCTGATGTCTTCAGTATTGCTGAATTTCATACATGCTTATGCATAAGAACCTGGGCACAATGATGAACTGAACACTGGCTGACCCTTGTGATGTCTTTGACTCAGGCCTGCAATGATTCAGTAGTTTAGTTTTTTGGAGCAGCTGTCATTTTCCCTTCCACTGGATATTGCTTCTTACTTTGATGACCCAGAGTTGACACAGATAGCCAGGTAGCTGGCGACAATATGTTGTACTGAGACTGGATTCTACTACATCTGTTCTGTTAAATCTCCCAGACCATCTGTTCTTGCTGTTCCTGCTCCTTCATCAATGTGCCCACCAAAGACATACTTGATAAAACAATAATACTGCAATATTCACAATGTTTTCTCATTGAATTTAAGTAATGGCAAAGTGAATGCTAACCGAGAACATTAATAAGGTTCTTTCAATATATCTGTAATATATCCTATAATCTTCCCTACCTTGAATCAATTTTTAAAATTGCAAGTGCTCATTTTGCACATTACTTTGATGCACAATGGAGACTTGCTCTCTATACAGTAATGAAGTTAGTGGACAGAGGGCAGTCGATTCACGATCCTAAAGCCAAGAACAAAGTAGAAATGCACAATGAACCAGTGCTTGGTAACTGGACTGCAGACAGCACACCAGCTTCATGTTATTCATTGTTTTCCATAATGGTACTGTCCAGCCAGTGATAAACACACTGTTAATTGATTGGCCACTTGAGCAAAGTGCCAATGTCATGTGTGGCGAGCACCAGTTAAAAATAGCTTCTGCTACTTTGAGCAACCATCCTTCTCTTAAAGGAGAAGTGCACTGTATTTGGAGAAGGTTATGGCGATCCTATTTGAGCTGAATCTGAC
The DNA here is from genome assembly GCF_020745735.1 of Hemiscyllium ocellatum. Taxonomy (NCBI): domain Eukaryota; kingdom Metazoa; phylum Chordata; class Chondrichthyes; order Orectolobiformes; family Hemiscylliidae; genus Hemiscyllium; species Hemiscyllium ocellatum. The sequence continues at coordinate 46,078,416 of NC_083414.1, read as the reverse complement.
CGAGGTAACAAGGATTAATGGTACAACATCGGAGAGAAGAGGCTCCTAGTTTCGTGGGTGCTGTGCTGGAGATCATGGTGGTGGAGATGGAAAGTGGAGTTCTATTCCAGCAGGGGATCAGGACAATCTCCAGATACACGCTCAGAAGGCAGCTGAAGCAGAAAACCATTGAGGTTAATACCTGAAGTCAAACATTGAAGATGTAGAGACAGTACTGCAAGAAGTTCAAAGACCTCACTTGAGTTGTCAAGGTCAGTGCATGTATCTTCAACTGCTATACCTCTAGTTTCAGGCACTGCTCAATGCACCAAACTCCCATCACACACTGAGCAACAGTCTCTACTGACCAGGACTTATACCAAACATTCAAATACTCCAACTGAACCCACAAGCCTTGAGCACTGCTGCAAGCTATGTGATGTAACCGGCCACATAACTTTGACATTAGTAAGAGACAAGGTACCAGTCTAGGATAGGCATGTAGAGACAGAGGTCTTCAACATTGCATGAGAGCATTGTATTTGACAACTCACCATGTTTGGGTGTAAGTAAAGGAGTGTTACAGTGCATAATGAATTAAAGTGCGTTATTTAATGATGAGGAGCAAGCAGGTTCAGAAACGATGTATATGCAGACACTCAGAACATGAAATAATGCAGACTAGTATCTCAATGTGCAGACAGCTGTGTTGACTTAAAGTATAAGATAAAGCATGGTGGCAGCTAGAAAAAAAAACCCTTCTGAACCAGGATCTGTTGTTAAAACCATGCTCAAAGGACACAGCTGAAAAGCGAAGACTCCAAGGGGAGGACAGGATCGAGAGTGGAATGTTGGAAAAGCACAGCAGGCCAGGCAGCATCCCAGGAGCAGGAGAACCGACGCCCCGGGCACAAGCCCTTCATCAGAAAATCCATCATCCATTCTCGATGAAGGGCTTGTGCCTGAGGTGTTGATTCTCCTGCCCCTCAGATGCTGCCTGACATGCGTGCTTTTCCAGCGCTACACTCTTGACTCTGATTTCCAGCATCTGCCGTCCTCACTTTCTCCAAGGGGAGGACAGGACCTTGGAAGACTTCAGACAGGCAGCTGAGTAATAAATTGGAAGGCTCTGAATGTGAGCTGAAACCTTGGAGGAATTGGAGAAACATAAAGCAGGAAAAGAAGAACACTCTGAGGGCAGGAATAAAAATAAAACCTTTGAAAGCAGGACTATAGAACAGAAAGACTTTGACCTGTGGTAAAAAGAGCCTTGGGAATATCTGAATCATAGCCATGAACCAGCAACATTCTGGAGAGGACAAGCACAGAACTGGAACATTTAGACAGTTGGAAATAAAATAAAACAAGTATTCCCCAGGTCAGTCAGGTACAATAGGCCATAGGGATGTCATTTCTTATACAGACCTTGCCATTACCCTAATCACTTCAAAACATGGAAGACCCACGATAAGGTCAGAATTGAGACATCTGGAAGCTGCAGTTACTGTGTTGTAGAACAGATTCAAGCTTACACATGAAGGTGCACCACCAATATGTCAGCGTGTTTTTAAATGCTGTAGTTCCAATATTTGACAATGTTCTGGTAAGACAAAGTGTGGAGGAAAGTACAACGGAGTATGATGAATTGATTAAATTCTTTGACACATGCTTTAGCCTCCAAAGAAATCAGTAATAGATCAAACAAGATTTAATCAGTGTTCTCAGCATCTTTGGTACAGAATAAAATATTTCGTAATGGATTAATATCATCTTGGATGTCGTGGCAGTGACCTTTGAAGGATGAATTATTTAGAGACAGTAAAGTAATTGATGGTACATTCAGACATTCTTTAACCCAAGGAGGATTGAACATTGAAACAGGCAAAACAATTCACAACCAAGAACAGAAATCATGGCCCAAAATTAGCCATTACAATGAGGAAACATTGTGTACTCTAACATTGTTGTATGGAAAGACCAAAAAGTTATTCTCCTGGAATCCTACCAAGTGCCAAAACAGCATGAATCGATGTCATTAACCAGATTAGGTTGTACAAGATGTGGGTAGTAACAGAATCACAAATGTAATTACTGTCCAGCCAGGGAACCTGAGTGCTGTCAATGTGGGCACTTGAGGAAACATTGTAAGTCAACAGCACTTTCATCACCCTAGAAACAAAGGAAAGGTCGGCAAAAAAAAAATCCAGCGAAATGGAAACAAGGAAAAAGTAAAAAAAGTGAAAGATGTAGTAAAATAAAGGTCAATCTGTCAAATTCTTTACATGTATTCGGCTGCTGAGATTGGCTCATTGAGTAGATTCAAGGCTGGCATCGATAGATTTTTAGCAAGAAAGGGAATAAAGGGTTAGGGGCTCAGGAGGGCAAGTGGAGTAGAGGACAATCAGATCAGCCGTGATCGCATTGGATTGTCGGATAGACTTCATACGACAAGCAACCTACTGCTGCTCCTCCATTTTATGGTCAGTCACTCCCAGCTCATGGATGCCTGGCTTCTGTTCTGACTATGTCCATTGCACGCATGTAGAATCTGCCACGTGTGGGTCAAGAGGTTAGTATCTCTCTCTCTCCTGAAAAGATATTTCCTCAAATCAACTTTCTCCATTTCTGAATTGCTGCACTTGTTGGGCATCTTCAAACATGAATGAGGACACACTTAAAACATTTCAGGGAAGGTCACTTTGAATGATTTTGAGCCTTGGTGCTGGGTATTTTGCCTTGGGGGAAGATCTTGCTGTAGCACCATCTTGTCTGTCACTGGATGTCAAGGACGACAGTAGTGCCGTCCTCCCTCCTCGAAAAATGTCTGTTCACTGGAGCATATATTTTCAAAAAGAAATGCTGCTCTCATTGATCTTGAAGACTTATTTTGCTGAGCAGCCATGCTCTCCCATCACTTCCACCAACAGGCAGAAAATTCAGGAGTTGATTCTTTATCAGCTGCCTGTCCAGAAATGCTACTGTTGTGCAAACTGGCAAAAACAGTCCATGATGAACATTGGAACTGCGGCCTCTCACCCTGCACATTCTGTAAAGCATCATGTAGGCTTTTGACTTTCTTTTTGACACGGCCAGCAAACTAAGAGGCACCTGGTGCTGGTTTTAGTCTTTGATCTGGACTGTCATGCCCTTCATGATGCTACTTCTAGACTTACTGACCCTGCCAGCAGTCAAAGTTGAAACTCGTCACACACTGGCTGATTTTTATTGAAGCTACTGTGGATTGTACTCACTGTCAGAGAGGGCAACCCTAACTCTCTATTGACGATTACTGCTTGTTCTCCTACATCAAGATGTTTTGAAACATCCAGTGCAAGGCTGATGAATTTGTTTGATCTCTTTGCAGCAGCAGGGTCACCCTCACCACTTGCTGGTTCTTTTTGGCCGATGCTCAACAGGGAATGCAGCACAAAAGCACAAGTGTGGAATAAGGGACTTAAAAATGGCTCCTCTGCCCTTGCTGTGAGGAGGTACAGTTTCGTGCAGTGCAATGTTCATCATCTACCAAAGTCCTGAGGTAAGGAAAGTGATTGTTTTCACCCGTATGCCACAGAGAAAGCAACCCACATTGAAAATCCACACCAGTGAAGAAAGGTGAGTCGCAGAGTAGGCTTCTTGCTTGCAGAGAACTCTTGAAGAAATGGAAGTTGCAGTGCAGTACTGTACAGGTTCCACAACTGCACTTATAACAGAAAACTCTTCACAACATAGCCTTTAGTTTATCAATTACAAAAACTCTTATAAGCAATAAAGTTCGTTAGAGTTTCTCAATCACTGATATGTTACAGCAGAGAACTTTAAAAGTTTAGTTCATTCCCCATATAGTCAAGTGTTTACTGTTAAAAAAAACATGTTCCTTGATACAACAGATACAATTGTGCCAACACAGTACCTAGTGCAGCCAAAGAAATTCCTAGGCCTAGTGATGACACAACCAGAAAGTGAACCAGGGCAACTCTATAGGTCCCTTTTTGTCTCATCAAACAAATCCAAGAAGCATGAAATATCACTTGTATTTGCCAATTTGAAGATCGTTGCAATGGGATAACAGTGACATCAGTTTTTGCCTTTACTTACCTTCTGGTCAATGTTTGGTGAAGACCATCATCTGGAAGGAGCATATTGCCGATGGTTGGCGACTTTAGATATGGCTTTAATGGCTTCATTTTTGGGGCTGGAGTTCTGGTGTTTTTAGTGAGGTGGCAGCTTCAGAGTTGGCTGGCAAATGGAGGAAGGATGTTTCTGAGGCTGCTGGAGCTGCAAAGGTGGTGTGGTCCGTTCCTCAGTGCCATTGTGGCCGTGTTCTGGTGGATCCAACAAAGTGCTGGTCTGCTTTAGTGGCTTCGGCGCCGTGATACGTCTGCCCTGAGATTCCAATTGCCCTGGATTCGGCAATGAGTTGGGCATGATTGTCTGGTAGCTTCAATGTTGGCTTTCTGCAGTGTTGGATAATGTGGTCCCTGTCGTTTCCTCAAAGGTGTACTTTGTCTTAATCTTTTTACTTATATATGATTTCTGTTATTAATATAGACACCAGAGTATGGTGACTTGAATACTTTTAACTGTATTATTTTATAAAACTACAAGTGACAATAGATCACTATTCTATTCTGAAAGATTGAAGTTGACATAAAAGTAAGGAACAGGGTGTTAATTGTTGACATAAGGCACCAAAATTGTTTTTAAATACCTTTGAAATTAAGTTTAAATTTACCTTAGGAGCAGCCGTTTCAATCTCAGGCAGCTTGTCTGATTTGAAGTCTGTAGGAATCTCTTAGAGAAGTAAACATAAAACTTCAAGGTCCAGGCCTTGATGATCGTCAAATGCATGGGTAATCACCATGAAGCTTAAACATTAGTGAATATATCACTGAGTAGAAATGAATGCATTTGTTTAATTCTTGAAGTATTTTCTAATACTTCAGATTGAAGAGAGGACAGAATTTCAGCAAATATTTCCAAAGCTATTTCAAGTGTAGTCAAATTGAAACAGAGATATCACATTACTCTTCAGGAAGTTGCTAAACCAATCTGTTTGTACACTCTCAGGAAATGTCCTCATTCTTTCATGGGAGAACAATAAGAAGACAGCGAAGATAAAGCCACATTGTCTCTCAATTTTACACTCAGATACTGAGGCTGAGAGGAAGTGAGGACTGCAGATGGTGGAGATCAGAGTCAAGAGTGTGGTGCAGGAAAGCAGGTTGAGCAGTATCCGAGGAGCAGGAGAATCTTCATCAGAAACTGAGGCTGAGTGTCGGATAAGAGAATAGATTAATGGTGAGGCATTGGACAAGATCTGGGGAAGAGGCAAGTCTCGTGCAGATGTCAATTCACCAGGGTGTACTGTTGTACCCAAAGGTTTTGTTGCAATGAGCTCAGTTGAAAACTTCAGTGGGGAAATCCATAAAAAAGGACTAATGCATATGCAAAACTCAATAATGCCAGAAAATCTGCAGTCAAGTGTCAACTTGGTATAGGGATTTCTGCAGAGTTTTCCAGAATGGAAATGATGTCCAACTTAATTCAGTCATGTGTAAACCCAACCATATTTTATTGTCTATTGGCCAATGTCTTAGTTTCCATTTCAGCATAAGGTGGTGCCAGCCAATATCTGAGCATTGAGTAGAAGCTCAGAGTGATGTTGTTCTAGATCAGCTTGCTGCTGTGTAATTTTAGACTGCAGCCATGATGGACGTGGTCAAATGGGCTGGTAGTGTTCTATAACACTTCAGCAATATCCCCTCCCATAGAGGAACAGGACTTCTGACACACTGCCCTGTATGTGTAACAGTGGCTTGCGTTGTTGTTTCTGAGGAAGATGGAATTCCTCCTCCCACCACTGCATGTTGCTACTGTCTTTGTTGTTGCCTCTCACATAGCCAGCCCAGACTGTTGTCACCCATATTGAAAGGTTACAGTCTGCAGAGATGCCCTTCAGACATACAGCAGCTCAGGGTCTTTGTCCATGGTGACCTGCAGGGTCCTTCACTGAAAGGCAGCAGCCAATCACTGGCTGAACTTGTGTTGCATTTCATAGCAGAATAAGGGAAGGCAAAGGGATACAGGAGACAGACTCTGAGGAAAGACACAAAGGTGGTTAGCTGACTATGTATACAATCCAACATGACTTCATTTACAGATTTAGTTTGGAATTATTATTTCATCGGAGCTTCTATTTTTCCATTGTGGCCTTGTAGTTGTTGCGATGGTTAGTAAGGAGAAGATAGGTGTTGACTCTTTTAGAATCGTAGAATCAATACAATGTGGAAACAGGCCATTAGGCTCAACAAATCCACACCAACCCTCCAAAGAGTATCCCACCCATACCCATTTCCTTAAGCTATTACTCTACATTTACCCCTGACTAATGCACCTAAACCTACACATCCCTGCACATCTTCAGACTATGGGAGGAAACCGGAGTACCTGGATGAAACCCATGCAAACACGGAGAGAGTATGCAAACTTCACAGTCACCCCAGGCTGGAATTGAACCAAGCTCCCTGGTGCTAAACACTGAGCCACCATGCTGTCCTTAAGCCACAATGCCACCTAGACTGCTGCTAAATGGAGAACTGAGCTCAAGGTTATTAGTACTGAACACAGTACCACTGGGAGAAAAGGGATGTCTAGGTTGCTTTCTCTCTTCCTCTTTCTTCTCTTGTTCACTTCATCATCTCTTCTTCCTTCTCAGCAGGATCCTGCTCCTGAGTTGTTTATTGTAAGGACTATCCTCTGAAATTGGCTCGGTTGTCTAACTTGCAACAGACTTTGATGAATTTGACACTCTGTCAAATACTGTGATGCTCCATCAGAAGAGCCCAAGGGGCAGAAGTGTTGTTTCAGTATGCTAGTGGTCAGTCCCTACCACGGTCTCTGTGAAGACAAAACTTTGATTGTGTTTGCATGTTGATTGGGTGCTGACTCATCTTAGCCATGTAATCTGCAGATCTCTTCTGTCACCCAATGTTTGATTGCTGTTGGCAATCAATGCTGCTTGTGTGGTGTTCTGCTGCAGAATTTAAGTATCATGTGAGTATCTGGTGCTGGCATGATGGGCTGAGTAGCCTCCGTCTGCATCATAACATCTCTGTGATTCGATGACTGTTGCCAGTATTCTGGTTGACTGATCTCCAGCTGGACTAGCTCGACGCTGGGCTAGTTCCAGTTCCTGTAAAGGCAGAATCAAATTGTGACAGTGTGTGCAGGTGATGGCATGTCATGCATAAACCTGCAATCTCAGCAAAGCAAAATGCTCACTTTACCTTCTTGTCAATGACAAGAGAGGTGAAATCAAGCTTGTGTACATCGGAAGGCCAATCCCTGTACAATAGTGGACAACAATATGAGTAATGTTTCATATGTTTCCAGTTCAAACTTGAAAGAACCCAGACATATTGAAGTTCATCTTGACATTGATTTTCACATTGGCAAAGTGGTCCTTGCCCTGTTCTGAGATTACAGATGTGGCTGAAGCCACTGGCAGATTTCAGTTTGGACGTCCTCCCTCGTGGTGTATATCTTACAAGTTGTTCTTCACTGAGGCTCAGTCGGGACATTATTCCCTGAAGACCCTCTGACTGACCACAAGCGCCTCCTGAGAGCCTGGTATGTACGGTATAACTTTGCCGCAATCGCCTCCTGAGAGCTTTCCTCATCCCTTTTCCACCAGCTTTTCCTGTTTTGTGCAGCTTTTACTCATTGTCTCAGTCATGCTCCAATCTAAGTGCTATTGCACAAGATTTGGAAGCACGTGGTTTGTGCAGAGGGCATGAAGTAAGCTAAAACTCCTTGAATAACTGCTACACTGCTCCCTGTAAATGTTTGCAATTTTAAACAATAAAAAGCTGTACCGAGCAATTATCAAATTGAAACTTTTGCTGGAAGAAATCATCTAATATGTTAGCGGTTGACATCAATTTAAGTACTATTGGCGATGGTTTAGCAATTGTATCCAGAGCAGATCTCCCTCCCACAGTGATGCAGTATATGACTGCATAAATAATCACAGGAACGAAAGACCTATACATTGCAGTTATCGAGTGGTTTTGAAAATGTCCCAAAGAGCCAGCGACGTATTTTTGGAGTGTATTTGCTGCTGTAATGTAAGAAATGGGCAACAAACTGCCAACAGAAAGCTCCCCAAAACAGTAATGTAATATTGATCAGGTAATCATGTTTACAAGATGATTGGGGGTTTAGATAGGGTTGACAGTGAGATCCTTTTTCCGTTAATGGAGTCAGCTGTTACTAGGGGACACAGCTTTAAATTAAGGGGTGGTAGGTATAGGACAGATGTTAGGGGTAGATTCTTTACTCAGCGGGTTGTGAGTTCATGGAATGCCCTGCCAGTAGCAGTGGTGGACTCTCCCTCTTTATGGTCATTTAAGCGGGCATTGGATAAGCATATGGAGGTTATTGGGCTAGTGTAGCTTAGGTAGGCTTCGGTCGGCGCAACATCGAGGGCCGAAGGGCCTGTACTGCGCTGTATTTTTCTATGTTCTATCTATGTTCTATAATCTGTTTATCAGATGTGGATTGAGGGATAAATATTGAACAGGAAACAGCTGATAACTCTCATTGTTTGAAACAGAGCCAAAGGATCTCTTCCATTCACTCGAAGGTGGAAAGCAGTTTCAAGATTGATCTGAAATGTTTCACCACATATAGTGTGGCTCTTCCACACCATCGTACTAGATTGTCAGTGTTGGTTCCTGTGCTTGAATCATTTTTTAATCAATCATAAGATGTCGGTATTACTGGCTGATGCAGATTTTTATTGCCCGTCCTAGTTGCCCTTGAAAGATGACGATGAGCTGTCTTCTTGAACCACTGCAACCTATTTCTCGTAGATACAGAAAATATTGTTGGGTAAGCAGTTCCAAGGTTTTGACCCAGTGGCAATGAAATAAGAATGATATATTTTCAAGCCAGGATGGTAAGGGGCTTGGAGGGGAACTTACAAATGGTGGTATTCCCATGTATTTGCTGCTCTTGTTCTGTGAGGTGGAAGTGGTTGTGGGTTTGAAAGGTGCTGACCAAGGAGTCTTGGTGAATTTCTATTTATCAGATGTGGATTGAGGGATAAATATTGAACAGGAAACAGCTGATAACACTCATTGTTTGAAACAGAGCCAAAGGATCTCTTCCATTCACTCGAAGGTGGAAAGCAGTTTCAAGATTGACCTGAAATGTTTCACCAGATATAGTGTGGCTCTTCCACACCATCGTTTTATTGATGTTTTACACTGCTGCTGATCATCAGTGGTGGAGGGGGTGGATGTTTGTGGATATGGTGCTAATCAAGCTAGCTTTTTTGTCCTGGATGGTGTAAAGCTGCTTGACTGTTAGGTTAGACTTACAGTGTGGAAACAGGCCCTTCGGCTCAACAAGTCCACACCGACCCGCCGAAGCGCAACCCACCCATACCCCTACATTTACCCCTTACCTAACACTACGGGCAATTTAGCTTGGCCAATTCACCTGACCTGCACATCTTTGGACTGTGGGAGGAAACCGGAGCACCCGGAGGAAACCCACGCAGACACGGGGAGAATGTGCAAACTCCACACAGTCAGTCGCCTGAGTCGGGAATTGAACCCGGGTCTACAGGCGCTGTGAGGCAGCAGTGCTAACCACTGTGCCACCGTGCCGCCCTGTTGTTGGAGCTGTGCACATCCAGGCAAGAGCAGAGTATTCCATCACATTCCTGACTTGTGCCTTGTAGTTTGTAGATTTTTGTGGAGTAGTGGATGAGTGAGTTACTGTAGTATTCCTAACCTCTGAGTAGCCATGCTATTTACATGGCTATTTCCTTTCAGTTTCTATTAACTGAAGGTAATTGGGTAAGAACTTGACTCAGTGTACATTGTGAACAAATAATCAGTGCCATTAGAGTTGGTGGTGTGTGAGCTGGAATAAAACTTTGACCATAAAAATGTATGACTAGGTTCTGTATAACCAATTAGGAGAAAATGAAGCTGGAGATCAGAGTTGTAAGTGTGTTGCTGGAAAAACACAGCTGGTCAGGCAGCATTTGAGGAGCAGAAAAATTAACGTTTCGGGCAAAAGCCCTTCAGATCAGGGCTTTTGCCCGAAACATTGATTTTCCTGCTCCTTGGATGCTGCCTGACCAGCTGTGCTTTTCCAGCACCACTCGAATCTTGACTTTAAGCTCCAGCATCTGTGGTCCTCACTTTCGCCTTCATCAGGAATGCTTGAGTCTTTGTTTACTCATTCATAGAACATGCACTTTGCTGGCTGGGCCAGCATTTACTGCCCATCCAAGTTGCCCTTGAGCAGATGAGCTGCCATCTTGACCTACTGCTGTCCACCTGGACAATGCTGTTAAGGAGGGAGTTCAAAAATTATGTCCCAGTGATATATTTCCAAGTCAAGATGGTGAATGGCTTGGAGGTGTAATTTCAGTTGGTGGTGTTCTTGTGCATCTGCGGCTCTTGTACTTCTAGTAGGGTTAGGGTTGGTCATGGGTTTGGAATGCTGTCAAAGGAGCATTGGTGAGTTTCTGCAGTGCATCTTTGCATATGGTACACACTGCTGCGACTGAGGTAAACAATAATGGGAAAGGATGTTTGTGGACACAATGCTAATCAAGTTGACCATCTGGGCCTGGATGGAGTCAAGATTCTTAAGTGTTTTTGGACTACATTCACTCGGCAAGAGGGAAAAATTCCATTAGAGTCATGACTAGGTATCTACTTTTATCTTATAGATGGTAGACAGGCTTTGGGGAGTTAGGAGGTGAGGAACTCGCAGCAGAATTCTTAGTCTCTGAACTGGTCTTGTAGCTACAGTATTAATATGGCCAGTGAAACTTAACATGAATCGTACTGCATTTAATTTTTAATTTCAAAAAAGATATTAATGGGAGCAATACAATAACGAATAAGAAAATAAGATAGTAATAACTAGGTAAATCTTATTTATTTTGTATCCTTAGTTTATTTCTCATAGGTAAAAAATGGAAATTATATATTCAATAAAGCTACTTTGAAAAGTAGATGTTATTATTTATATAATTATACAGTTTGCTCCTGTAAAACTTTACACTCACTATCATTGCAGATAACTGCAAAACAAACACACTTTGACTGTGAACTAATAAATGCAGATCAATTGGATTACTTTTATAAAATAGTGCTGAAAATACAATTATATAGTTTTGTACTTGATAAGATTTCATTTCTTTACTGTATATAAACTGCATATTTGATTAATTACAGTCCGTTTCAAAACTTTCAATTAATTCTTGCCAATGATCTTGATTTATGCATCAATTAGCAGACTGTCCCAATAGTTTGAGCTGATAATCAGTTTATTTTTGTGGTTATACTTTCTAAGCAGCTTATTAAATCAAACATAATGGAACAAAATGATTTATTTCTATATCCTAGAAAAGCTTGTTAGGAACCCAAAACGTTTGTGAGGTAAAAATAACATTGCTTCATTGTTATTTCTTAGTAAAAACAATTTGACGCATTTACGATTCAAGAACAGACTATTGTCCTTAAAGACAAACTTTTGTAATTGCCATTTCTACGTATGACAAAACCACAATGAAATCGCAGGCATTCTTGTACAGAGAGTGTATAGCCTTAGATCAGCTATATTTCTGAAGAAATGAAAGTATGAGGAGGTGAAACCTTTTTTCCTTTTTTCTTCATTGTGCCCCTTATATAATAACTTGATTTTTTTTCTTAGAGTTATACTTTTGATCATACGTCTTTTGGTGTGATGAAAAAAATGATCATCGTATTGGAAATATGATTACAGTGGAGACGTTTCTCGTTTATTTTTGTAGCAACATCATTGTGGCATTCTCCTTATGATTGTTTGCCTGTATCTCTTTTTAAAAAGCAGTTATTTTCTGCTGTCCAAATGTTCTCCTTTCATTTCTTGAAAGTATTATTCATGTTTGAGTGGTGGGCCATTGACATGACCTGCCTTGGCTATCTTGCCTAAGATCCCATTCCTTTTGTGTGGTTCACTGGTGAATGTCAGCAAGTTGTTTGACTGTGAAGGGCATAACTATTGACCTGCTCCTCTGTTATCAGTACAGATGTGATTTCAATAAGAGATTATTCAGTGGTGATCAGAAGCAGGAGCCTTACTGATTTTTTTCTGCTCTCCCATCTAATTATAAAGCCTGAATTACTGTCTGTTATGATTTGTGAATTCACCTGAGCTAGATATCATCATGGGATTCATGGAATGGTACTTTATTGGGAAATATCTTTAGACTTAAACTTACATTTGGAAAGGAAGCTGGAAGTTATTTTAATGCTTTGCTAATACTAGTCAGCTACAATCAATCGAAGAAAAATATTAATGTCATTATGTCTGCTCTAATCATCACTCTTTGATGTGCAATTGCAAGATATTGGACTGAATTTTCCCATTTCTGAATGATGTGGCCTGTGGTCAGTCAGTTGTGAAAATATGATGTGTCTGGTTATTGAAGAAGAAATCTAATTCTCCAGCCAAGGTTTGAACAGTAAGATAAGAATCTCAGTAGTGAGCATCAAGAAGCCTAATTGCATGCATTTCCCTGTCATTAGTCCATAAACTCACCTTTTATATGTAATTTGCTATTCCATCATGTATCGGGGACAGACTAGATGGCTAAAATTCCTGACACGATGGTACCAACTCACTGCTTGCTCCTCTGGGCCCCCAACATGGACAGTCGTCTCCAACATTTCAGGTTATGTTTCATGGATAGTGACCACTCACACAGCTCCCATCCACGGAAGGTGGGATATCACATGCGCCAGCCTCACCACATTTTCACGACATATCTCCAATCCACTTCATGTACTGTTCTCTTCAAGACTGCACTTGGAAGCACAACGGCAGCTTCAATTGTAAAGCTGCTGTGAACCACTTTGTGCACAGGGACAAGCACCAATCAGCTGGATTGGGCCATGGTCCAGTCCAGAGCTTCATGTCCACTGTGATGCTCACAGCTTCTCCGTCCAGACATGTCCCATTTTGTATTTTGTTGGCTTGTGTGTTTGGGTACAGGGGTTGGGTGCTGGGGCCCTGAAACAAGTGAGAATAGATGTTAGAAGTTGTATGCAGCAATGAGAGTGGTAAACAATGAGTCTTGGTGCAGCAACAGCATTAAGAGGGACTGTGAGGTAATAGAAAAGAAGTTGGTGGCACTTACCCTCACAGAGTGCAGCGATCATTAACTTTCTTCTTGCACGGCTGATATTTCCTCCAGATATTGGGCCTTCATGAGCCCAAGTGGTGATACACTCTGGTGCCATGGTCTCCACTGGCGGTCCTGAGGGAAGAAGACCGTCGTTCCACCTTGCTGTCCATAAAGATTTCCTGATCACTGTCAGTGAAGGGGTACTTTGCCTGTATTGGTTATGTCTGGAGCAATTCTTCACACACACACACCCACACACAAACTGTGAATGGCAGCTGCTGAGCAACAGTACTTGACCTGGTGAACAGCTACAGTTTAAATCTGGCACTGGTGATGCAAATCCCATGAGGTCCAGGCAACACTGAACACTTGCACTGTGGTAAGGAGACACTGTAGCATAGTCCATATATAATGAGGTGAGCAATGGACAATCACATGAAATACCATCAGAGAGAAAGCAGCCATGAAACTCCCTGAAGTTGAGACTTTGCTGATTTTTAGCAAAATTGCACCCCACGAATTGTTAAACCGAGTTACAGCTTATTGGTTAAAATCAGGCAGGCATGGTTCATAAACACAGATTAGCATTCATACTGGCATCTTGGGTAAGAAGATAAATCTAGAGATTGCCCCAAAAAAGTAGTGACTCAAATCAGTGACAGCATTTCAGAGACAGATTTGTCCATTTAATAGGTTCTTATGGGCTTGCCTTTGAAATAGCATGTAATTCATTTAACGTGGATTTTAGATAGAGTCCAGATTCGTAACGTCTGAAGAAATGACTTTACATGGATTTGAGCTGTTTTAAAGACGGGACTATCTTATGCTGAAAGATTGGAGCGACTGGGCTTGTATAGGCTTGAGTTTAGAAGGCTGAGCGGGGAATCTGATTGAGACGTATAAGATTATTAAAGGATTGGACACTCTGGGTGAGTCCCGAACCAGAGTACACAGTTTCAAAATAAAGGGTAGGCTTCTTAGAATAGAGTTGAGGAGAAACCTCTTCACCCAGAGAGTGGTGGGTGTATGGAATACTCTACCCCAGAGGACTGTGGAGGCCAAGTCTCTGGATACTTTCAAGAAAGAGTTGTATTGAGCTCTTAAGGATAGTGGAACCAAGGGTTATGGGGATAAGGCAGGAACAGGATACTGATTGAGGATGATCAGCCATGATCATAATGAATGGTGGTGCTGGCTCAAAGGGCAGAATGGCCTACTCCTGCACCTATTTTCTATATTGTTCAGAATATATATCGGCACACCACTGTTGGAGCATCATTGTGCACTAACATATATTGATAATAAATATTATTATAATTTAATTTTATATGCTTTATTATAAAAATTGACAGATCAAGCGACTCAAGACTGGGCATCCATGAGGCAGTCTGGGCCATTAGCAGCAGCAGTGTTCTGTTTAAGGGTCACTGGACTCAAAAATTATCTCTGTTTTTCTCTGCGACTGATGCTGCCAGATCTACTGAATTTCTCCAGTACATTTTTGTCTTTGTATTTTGCTGCAGCAGAATTGTATTTAATCACAATCTGTAATCTTATGAGCTGATATCTCCTCCACTCTACTATTATCACCTTTCCAGGGGAGTAAATCTGGTTCAGTTAAGAGTAATATTAGTCACTTGTGATACAGGGCTAAGTGATCTCACAACCATTGGATCAGATCTAAGCTCTGCTGCCCTGCCGCATCTAGTTGTGAACACTGGAGAAGGCTCCACAAATATCCCCATCATCAATGGTAGAGGAGACCAGCACATTTGTGCAGCATTAGAGACTTAAGTATTTGCAAGTACCTTCAGCCATCAGTGTTGAGTGAACAGTCCACTTCAGCCTTCTTCTGAAGTCTCTGGCCCTGGCTGAAGGCACTAGATATTGCAAGGTCTATGGATCCTGACAGCATTCTGATAACTGAACTAAAGATCTGTATACCAGAACTAGATGTGCCCCAAGCTAATTTGTTTCAGAATGGCTACAACATGGGTATTTACTCAGCAATGTGGAAAATTGCACAGATGGGGTTGTGGATTGCATTGCCTGAGAGGGTAGCTGGGGAAAGATACCTCACAACATTTAAAAGATACTTGGATGAACACTTGAAGTGTCGTAACATTCAAGAGTATGGGCTTAGAATGAGAAAGTGGGACTAGGGTAGCACAGTTTTACCAATACAGACCAGATGGGCAAGGGCCTCTTCCATACTGGGTGATTTCTAATTCTAGATGTGTCTTGTTCACAAAAGCAGGACAATTCCAACCTAGCCAATTACCATCTCATCTGTCTACTCTCAATGATCAGCGAAGTGATGGAATGTGTCTTCAATGGTGCTGTCAAGTAGCTTTAACCCAACTATAACCTGATTACTGACACTATCTTTGGGTTCCTTCATAACCACTCAGCTCCTGATCTCATTACAATCTTGATCCAAGCATTGACAATAGAGCTAAGGTCATAGAGAGTGAGGGTAGCAGCCTTGGCATCAAAGCTGCATTTCACTGGTGTGGCATCAAGGTGTTCTAACAAAACTGGAGTCAAAGACAATCAGGGTAAAACTCAACTGACTGCAGTCATACCCAGTACAACAGAAGATGGATGTAGTTATTCAAGGCTATTATCACAGCCATGGGATATCTCAACAGGAATTCCTCAGGGTAGTGTCCAAAACCCAACCATCTTTAGCCCTTCCTGATGAAGGGCTTATACCCAAAACATTGACTCTTCTGCTGTTCAGATGCTGCCTGACCTGCTGTGCTTTTCCGGCATCACACTTTTCAACTGCTTCATAAGTGAAGCAGTCACTTATGGTTGCAATATGTGCTATCTACATGACGCACTGCAACAGCACATCATGGCTCCTTCAACAGCATTTTCCAAACTCTCCACATCTACCACCTGGAAGGATAACAGCATCAGATACTTGGAAGCACCACGACTTGTAAACTCCACTATAAGCCACAAACCATCCTCACCTGGGGCTACATTGGTGTAACTTCTCTGACACTGGATCAAAATACTGCAATTTCCTCCCTGACAGCACTGTAGATATACCTACAATGCAAAGACTGCAGTGATTCAAGAAGGTAGCTCACCACCCCCTTCTGAATTTGAATTTATGGAGATGCAATAAATGCTAGTCTAACCAGTGACATCCCACGAATAAATTTTTTTTTTTAAATTACTTACTGTCATCTCAATATACTTCCACACATCTTCCTGGAAATTTTCTGTTCATTAATGAATTCCACCTTACATGAAACAGTGTTGTTCACTGTTATAGAATCAAATGATCAGTGCACTGAACTAATGAGCTTTGACTAATTTTCCTGAGAATGATTTCATATGTGGTGTTCGTTAGTACATTACATGGTGGAACACTTACGAACAACCTTTAATTAAATGGGAAATGTTCTACCCTTTGTGTTATGAACTGCTGCATAAATTGTAATCCAGGAACAGAATGGTAGTTAAAGTAACACTTAGGGCGGTGAGTTCAAAGACATAAAACATTTTTTAAGCAGCTTTGACAATACCATACAATCATATATGTGCCCAAACTATGTAGCCAGATTTGCAAGTCTAATTTATGCTTTCAAAGACAAAAACAGATTATGTAAAGGCATGAACACTGAAGATGGTTAATAAAATGAAGCTGTAAAATTATAATACATGAAGTCTATATTAGCAAGTTCAATTTTCACATAAATATAAAGCAGGCTTTGTGTAAAGTATGAAAGATGATTGATTAAATAAAAGTAGAGTTGAGATTCCAACTGCACACAAAATGATTATTAATTAAGTATAAAAATATGTTTTCTGGTGGATTGTATCAGTCAGGATGACTCCAGGCATTCATATTGGTTTTTAGTAAACATTCCAGACGTGCTAAAATCCAAGATAACAAATGCCTTTTCATGAATTATTCGTGAGGAGTTGCACCTTAATTTTCTTTATTAATTCAAATCTTTGAAGCAGAATGTGGAAAAATGCAAAATACTTAATTTTTTTAAAGTCAGGAAGATTATTATATTTCACTGCAAACCAATCTATTAAATCTTAGTATTTGAAACTGCAGCAAATGATTTTTACCCGAAATCTAAAAATGCCAATACTTGCAAGCTACAAAGCACTGATATTTAATTTTATAGCCAAGTGCAACTGAATAAAATGTCAATAAAATGAACAAGTCATTCAAATCTATGATTATTTGTCGAACTTATTTTTAGCATATTTCTAGAGTCTCCAAGAGACAATGTTGAAATTGCAAAGAGTGCACCAAAAAGGTAAACAAAAAAAAAGACCAGGAGCTGATTATTTTTTCATTTGCCTTTTTGGCAGACTTGTGTTGCTCCATTTTGTTATTTTTGATTGGTTGCCAGTAGAACATGCATTATGTATTTATACTCTGTACTAAAGGATGGCAGACTAAATTGGCTCCCTGATGTAATTAGTTACAGGAGGCTCTATTGACCTAAATGATTGTTTGAGTCACCAGAAGTATTAAGATTGCATCCTTATGCAAGCACAAAGCACCAAAGGTGCAAATGTGAGCTTCAGTGATAAAATTGGACTCAATGGATTTACATAATTTGGAACAAAAAGAAACATGTCTACAATGAGGCATGTAAAAACACTAGCTAACAAACCTTATCAAATCCATTTTACAATTTCAAAATCAAAAGCATTGTTCCTCAAATTTAAAGATAAAAATGCACATTTTTATCACTTATTTGTATGATGCACAATTTAAGAAACCTGATCCTCTCAGCTGAGCTCTGCCAACACAGCTCTAAGCTGGAAATTAAACCATTGCAATTCAGAATTTTCCATGGAACTTATGTCATCAGTTCAGGCTCCCAGCAATTTACACAGTCTAGCAACCCATGGAAATGACTTTAAAGATTAGATGGCAGTGTATAACCAACTAATGGAACCCTTAGACCTTTCTGAAGAGTTGACAGCATATTGCAGTCAGGTTGGCTTTTACAGTAATATTTTTAACTGATAGGTTCAGCTTTCGAATATATTTCACAGTGGTTGAAAGTTTACTTCAAAGAATTTTGCTGACCTCTCTAGGCAAGAAAGGTCATTTTGTTACTTCTACAAAAAATAAAACAAACTATGCTTTAACCTTCTCATAAACAAAAGGCTATTCCATTAAAAAGCAACAATAGTCTTATTTAAAAATTTAAACTGTCACCTATACTATAGTATCAAATTGGCTCAGCTGATAAAGTTCTTCTTTGTGAAGGTCAAGTTGCGCTACAAATCTATGCATATACTCCAGCCTGACATTGCAATGCAGCATTGAGGTAATTCTGTATTATCGAAGGTGTTGTCTTTCAAGTAAGTTATTAAATGGAGACTCTGCCTGCTTGGGCTTTCATCAACATTTCTACCTCACTAAATAAAAGCAAGAATTTCTCCTGGTTCTCTAACAATTGCAAACCGGCAAAGTAGGATCAGAAACAAGTCAATTGGTCTCTGAATAAGATTGAGGTTGATCTGTTTGTGTTTCAAATTCCACATTCCCCTCTACCCCCATTAACTCTTGACTGGCAAGAGTCTAGCTACCTCTCACTTAAAAATAGTCAATGGAACCATCTCCAGTACCTTCAGTTGCACAACCCTCTAAGAGAAAAGCTTTCTCCTCATTTTGGATCTAAAAGGACGATCCCTAATTTGAAAACCGTTCCTCCTGGTTCTGGACACATCTACAAGAGGAAATGTCCTTTTCACATACACCTTGTCAAGACCATTCAGGATCTTACACCCTTTAATCAAATCACACTTCTAAACTCCAATGGAAACAAGCTCAGACTGTCCAATGTATCCTTATACCAAAATGCACTAATTTCAGCTATCAGTTAAGCCAACCTCCTCTGAGGTGCCTCTAACATATCTACTTCTTTCCTTAAATAAGGAGACAAAATTGCACAGAGTACTTGGGATGTGGTCTCACCAATGCCCTGTATAACTGAAGCATAGCATTCTTACTTTAATGTCAAATTCCTCTCATAATGAAGGAAAACATCCCATTAGTCTTCTTACTTTAGGGCTATACCTGCATATTAACTTATCTTGATTCATGCAATCGAACACCTAGATCTATCTGCAGCTTGGAATTCTGCAATTGTTCTCCATGTAATTAATACCCTACTTTTCAGTTCTTCCTGCCACATTGAGCAACTTCACATTTCTCAGATTATATACTATTTGCGAGATTTTTACCCACTCACTCTACCTATCTCTATCCTACCTAACTCACATCTTCACAGTAGGTGGCATGGTGGCTCAGTGGTTAGCACTGCTGCTTCATAGTGTCAGGGACCTGGGTTTAATTCCAGCCTTGGGCTACTGTCTGTGTGGAGTTTTCACATTTTCCTCTGAATGCTCTGGTTTCCTCCTGTAGTTCAAAATGTGCAGGTTAGGTGAATTAGCTGTGCCTAAACTACCCTTAGATTAGGTTAGGTGCTTAGTCATGAGAATATGTGGGATACTCTTTGGAGGGTCAGTGTGGACTCATTGGGGCATCTGACCTGTTTCCAATTGTAGGCACTTTATAATGATCTCAAGTCCTTAAGATAACCCCTTCCCTTCCTGGAGCATATGACATAATGTCCTTTCCTACCTAGTTTTGTGTCATCTATTATTTTAGCTACCATGCCTTCATCCCCTCATCCAAGTCATTAATGTTAATTGTAAAATTTGAGGCCCTAAAACAGACTTCTGCAGGACTTGACTCATCACATTTTGTTAGTCAGACACAGTTATGCGCATTACTCCTTCAAATGAGCCTAATAAATCCATTAAAATTGATCTCCCTTTGATGGAACCATGCTAACTCTTCCCAATTGCCTTGAATGTTTTGCAGTACCTCTTTCAGAATCGATTCCAACAACATCCCATGTCATGCTAAGTGTCCTGTGGGTTCCTGATTTCTGCTTCCCACCCTTCTTGAATAGAAGGGTTATATTTGTTGTTTCACAGTAGAGCAAGAGCCAAAGCTTGTAGAGTGAGATGCTTGGAAAAGTAAAAGGAAACAAACTTTCTTCCCCCATGTCCCTGAACTCCCCCTTCATCAAACTTCCAAGTTTACATTCAATTTCATTGGCTGCATTAAAAAAAACTCTCTGTTTTTGGCCAACCTGAACTGTGACTAGAGAAACTAGATTTAACCCTTCATGAATTAGTAATCTAACTTTCACAGCAGAGATAGGGCGACCCTATTTAGTCTAAGCTGCACCAAAGAAAGGCACTTAGTTTACTTATTAGTTTTCAGTTACTTCTCTCTCAATAGCATCACTAATGGTTAACTATGCGTTACGCCTTTGCTGTTTAGAGGACCCTGTGCAAAAAGTGTTAAAAGTGGGGATGATGCAGACTGAAATGTCAGTGAGTTGGGTGGCCTATTTTCCATTGTAAGATAGTAATAGGATAGTTGTGAGCATGTCTGGCAGGAGGAAAAGAAAGAGGATATGAGCACATCAGTTGAGTGATCCAGCAACAGTTGACTCCCTAACCAAAGACTTAAATATTGAAACCTAGTCTGACTCTCTAGTGCAGGGAGTGTTACAGTGCGATATGGACTGTATTTCTGATAAGTCATTGAAGCCTTGAAGCTTCATTCGCTCTCTTAGATGGATATAAAAAATATAATGGAACTTGTTCAAAAAAGAGTGGGAAATCATTCCTTGTTATTTGGACCACAGTTATTCCTCAGTCAGTACCACTGAAAAAGTACAAGTTACAACGCATTATGAGATTACTGTACAGAATTTGGCTGCTGCATTTCCTACATTATAGTGGTAACTACACTTCAAATACACTGAATGTAAAGTGTTTTGAAACATCCTGACATCATGAAGATTGTTAGATAAAAAGATATAAGTTTTGACTTTGTCTTTCGATACAAAATACTGTGAATACTAGAAATCTGTTACTATTGACATGCCTGTCATCGGATTGGTGTAATTTGTGTGTGATCTTGTAAGGCTCAGTTCAGTTCTACGTCTTGCTATGTACTGAGCCAGATCTTTCGTAGCAAGTTTTGAAAAGTAATTGGTCTTCACATGCACCTCTCTTAGTTACTGTGGATGAGACAGTATCTGCAAATGGCCATAGTTCACTCATGCCATCCTTTGAGATTTGCTCTTCTTAAACATATGTAATAGAAGATTCCCTCTGAAAAACCATTGACTTGTGATTGTGGAGATACAGAAACAACAGTGCTGCTAAAACACATGGTACAAATCCTGAACATATGCCATACAAAAAGCCATATAAAAAGCTACAGAAGAGTCCGCTGGTGCCAGTGTAATTGTAATGTCACTGTATTCATAATCCATAGCATCAGGCAACTTTTCTGGGGACTTGGAATTGAATCCCACCATGACTACTTGTGTACCAAGTTGCAAAAGTAGCAGGCTGTGGACCATGTAAAGCCATTCCATAATGAACCAATCAGATCAAAGTTTTGAAGTATTTCCACAACCAATGTGCGTGGTGGTGGACAATTGAACAATTACCGGAGGAGGAAACTCCACAAGTCTTCCGAGGCTCAACGATGGGTTATCCAGGGAAAAAAATTAAGGCTGAAGCATTTTTATTCACCTCCTAAGGAAAGCCATACTAGCATTAGAGGCAGTCCGGTGAAGATTCACTCGGCTCCACATTGTCTTATAAGGAGAGGTTGAGTAGGTTGGGCCTGTACTCATTAGAATTTAGAAGAATGAGAATCAACCTTATTGAATCTTACATGATTCCTAGAGGACTTGACATGGAAGTTGAGATAAGGTTGCTTACCCTTGTGGGAGAGTCTATGATCAGATGGCATAATCTCAGAATATGGGGATGTATATTTAAGACATTGTTGAGGAGGAATATTTTCTGTGGAGTTCTTAACTGCAGAGGGCTTTCAAGGACGGGACAGTAAATATATTCAAGACTGAAATAGACAGACATTTAATCAGTGAGGGAATAGGGAAAAGGCAGGTAAGTGGAGATGAAGATTCTCAGAACAGGCATGATTTTATTGAATGGTGGAACATACTGAATGGCACATATCTGCTCCTACATCATCTGATCTTATCCATCTTCAGCCAGAGGTGTCAAGTAGATAATCCACCTCGGACTCCTCCAGCATTACAGATGCTAGTTTTTAACTATTTTGATGCATGTGATGGAAACACATGAGTGAAGACACTGAATACTGCTAAGACTGTAGACCCTAACAATATTCCAGCAACAGTACTGAAGACTTGTATTCCAGAAACAGCCACAACTCCAGCCAAGCTGTTCCAGTAAAGCTACAACATTGACATTTGCTGAAAAATGGAAACATGCTCAGGTATGTTCTATCCACAAAAGGCAGGACAAATCCAAAGCAGCTAATTATTTCCTATGCAGTTTATTCTTGCTTACCATCAAAGAGATGGAAGGGGTCATTGTTAGTTCTATCATACTGTCTTAGAACTATATCACTATTCCTTCACTACTGTGTATCAGAATCATCAACTCTCTTTCTGACTTCTGTTTCTATATAAGTGGTAAAAAGATAACAAAAGGAGGGGTGGAACCAATTCAGGACTAAAAGTAAGATCTCCATATGGAAGCAGATGGCTTACCTCAGGTGTTCAATACATATTTGTACCTCTCTTTATTAACAAAGAAGATACTGCACAGGCTTTTTTATTAAATGAGGTGGTTGAGGCACCTGATCAGTTTAGACATAGTTCTTAGGGCTAAAGGGATCAAAGGGCAATGTGAGAAGGTGGAAACAGGGTACTGAGTTGGTTGAACAGCCATGATCATGTTGATTGACAGAGTGTGTTTGAAGGACTGAATGACTTACTCTAGCTCCTGTTTTTTGTTTCTTCATTACATAAGGAGACCAAAACTGCACAATGTATTTGTGATAGTCTCACCAATGCCCTGTGTAACTAAAGCATAATATCCTTACATTTATGTTCATTTTTTCTTGTAATTAAGGTTAGTATTCCATTAGCAATCTTAATCACTTTACTGTACCGACATACTAATGAGTCATGTACTTAGATCCCTCTCTAACTTGGAATAATGCAGTTATTCACCATCTAATACTCTGCTTTATCATTCTCCTGCCAAAGAAACATCAAAGGTTATTGCGGAAAATAAAAGCTCATAATATGGAGTAGTATTATGACAAAGATAGAAGATTAGCTGGCTAACAGGAAACTGAGTATAAGCATAGTTTTTTTGTTGTTTGCAAGATGTAATGAGTACCATGCCAGAATCCAGTACTGGCTCTTCTACTGTTTACAGTATTTATAAGTAACTTGAATAAAGCACCAAAAGTGTGTTTGCCAAATTGCTGATAACAAAAGATAGATAGGAAAGTCGCGTGAAGTGGAAATAAGGAGACGACAAGAAAAATGCAGATAAATTAAGTTAGTAGACAAAGATCAGGCAAATGGAATATAATGTTGAAAACTGTATAATTGTCCTTTTTGGCAGGAAGACTGGAAAAAGAAGCCAATATCTAAACAGTGAAAGACAACATGCATGGGTTGCAAAAGGCAGATATGCAGGTACAGCAAGTAGTTAGGAAAGTCAATAGAATATTCATATTTATCATGAGGAAAAATGAATATATAAGTAATTATTTTCCTATTTGGGCATTGATGACACTGCATCTTGAGTGTACAGTGTATTTTTCATCCTATTTAAGGAAGGATGTGAATGCATTGGAAGAGGTTCAGAGAAGGTTTTCAAGACAAATATCTGGACTGGGTGGATCTTATGAGGAAAGGATGATGGGCTTCTTTCTGATGAAGTATAAAATACTAAGAGGTGACACGATAGAAACTTAAGTGGTCCCGAGATAGGTTGACAAGGCAAATGTGGAGAGAATGATGTGAGGCAGCAACTAGAACTAAGGGGTCAATGTTTAAAAATAGAGTTAACTATTTAAAACAGAGATATGGTGCTTTTTTTTCCCCCACAGAGTGTTGTGAGTCTTTGGAGCTTTCTTCCTGTAAAGGCAACAGAGGCACACCCTTTGAATATATTTACGGTGGTAGTGGATAAATTCTTGGTTAACAGGACTTGGAATGTTATCAAGAGAAGACGAGAATGTGGATTTGAGGTTACAGTCAAATCAGCTATGATCTTATTTGATGCAAGAGAGAGCTTGAGGGGTTGAACAGCCTTCTTGTACATATGCTTGTATGTATGTTAAAATTCATAAAAAGGAGGTATTATAGAGATTGGTTGCACTTCAAGTTACTAAGTCTGTAGTACTAGTGCAAATGCATCAAAGAATATGTAGGGAAGGAAGGTTAGAAAGGCAACATTCTGGCCATAATTGTCTAATGCCTCCTTAGAGGAGAAAGTGAGGACTGCAGATGCTGGAGATCAGAGCTGAAAAATGTGTTGCTGGAAAAGCGCAGCAGGTCAGGCAGCATCCAAAGAGCAGGAGCATCGACGTTTCGGGCATAAGCCCTTCTTCAGGAATGACGAAAGTGTCTAGTAGGCTAAGATAAAAGGTAGGGAGGGGGAGACTTGGGGGAGGGGTGTTGGAAATGCGGTAGCTGGGAAGAGGTCAAGATGATGGTGATAGGCCAGAGTGGGGGTGGGGCGGAGAGGTCAGGAAGAAGAGTGCAGGTTAGGAAGGCGGTGCTGAGTTCGAGAGATTTGACTAAGACAAGATGGGGGGAGGGGAAATGAGAAAACTGGAGAAATCTAGGTTCATCCCTTGTGGTTGGAGGGTTCCTAGGTGGAAGATGAGGCGCTCTTCCTCCAGCCGTCGTGTTGCTATGGTCTGGCGATGGAGGAGTCCAAGGACCTGCATGTCCTTGGTGGAGTGGGAGGGGGAGTTGAAGTGTTGAGCCACGGTGTGGTTGGGTTGGTTGGTCCGGGTGTCCCAGAGGTGTTCCCTGAAACATTCCCAATATAGAGGAGGCCACATCGAGTGCAGCGGATGCATTAAATGATGAGTGTAGAGGTGCAGGTGAATTTGTGGCGGATATGGAAGGATCCCTTGGGACCTTGGAGGGAAGTAAGGGAGGAGGTGTGGGCGCAAGTTTTGCATTTCTTGCGGTTGCAGGAGAAGGTGCTGGGAGTGGAGGTTGGGTTGGTGGGGGGTGTGGACCTGATGAGGGAGTCACGGAGGGAGTGGTTTTTTGGAACGCTGATAGGGGAGGGGAGGGAAATATATCCCTGGTGGTGGGGTCCGTTTGGAGGTGGCGGAAATGACGACGGATGATACGATGTATGTGGAGGTTGGTCGGGTGGTAGGTGAGGACCAGTGGAGTTCTGTCTTGGTGGCGATTGGAGGGGCGGGGCTCAAGGGCGGAGGAGCGGGAAGTGGAGGAGAGGTGGTGGAGGGCATCGTCGATCACGTCTGGGGGGGAAATTGCGGTCTTTGAAGAAGGAGGCCATTTGGGTTGTACGGTATTGGAACTGGTCCTCCTGGGAGCAGATGCGGCGGAGACGAAGGAGTTGGGAGTATGGGATGGCATTTTTACAGGGGGCAGGGTGGGAGGAGGTGTAATCTAGGTAGCTGTGGGAGTTGGTTGGTTTGTAGTAAATGTCCGTGTTGATTCTGTCGCCCGAGATAGAAATGAAAAGGCCTCCTTAGATAAAGGCACAGAGTCAGAGGACAATTTGTTTAAAAATGAGTGTAAGGATAAGCTCAGAATATACCAGACATGTTTAACCTCCATGATGAAGAAGACTATGGAAGTGATAATTTGGACAAACTTAGTAGCTACTTGGGCAACTGTGGGTTAGTTAAGGAATAGCAACATGGGTGTGCTAAGGACGTGTTTAACAATCTTGCATTTTTGATGAGGTAAATGGTGAGTGTTAGTGAAAATATTGCTGTTTGTGTCATGGTTTTGGACTTCCAAAAGACATTTTGACTAAGTGTTGCACAGTGGACTTGTGAGAAAAGTTCAAACATACGAAGGAGGAACCAGAGGAGGCTGCTCAACCCTTCGAGCCTGTTGCACCATTCAATAAGATTATGGATGATCTGATTTTAACCTCAACTCCACAGTTCTGCATATCCCGATAATCTTTCATCCCTTTGGTAATCACGAATCTATCTAGGTTTAAAGATTCTGCATCCAATGCCTTTTTGGAGGGAATTCCAAAGACTCAGAATCCTCTAAGAGAAAAAAGCATGTTCCTTCATCTCTGCCTTAATTGAGCACCACACCCAGCACAGTCTGCTTCGAAGGACTGTAATGCTGAAACCTTTATGTCTTAATTTTTCTAATTTATTCCTCAGATTTCATATCTTGGTATCTTGTATCAAAGATGACATGAAGGACTGTAAAATGCTGAATTTTAATTTCTTTATTTTTCTAATTATTCCTAAAATCCTGCACCTAAATACCTTTGTATTTATGATGGCGCCATAAGTGGCGACTTTGTTAACCTTTCACTGCACTCGTGAGTACATGTGACAATAAACCTAAATCGAATTCTAATCTTATTTTTAAATTAAGGCACTTAGTTCTCCTTGTCCCACAAGAGGAAACATCCTTTCCACATCCATGAGATTGAATCCCCTCCAGATCTTATGGAGGAAAAGGGGCAGTAATACTATAGGTAGGACATGGGTTGCCTAACATGCTTGGTTTTCAGCTTTGAAGATGGTTTATAGTGAGATTCCAATGGGATCACTGTTAGAACCCCACTTTTATTGATTTATATGTAATCTGGATCTTGGTATCCAGAGCAAAATTTTGAAATTTGCAGATGACATAGGATTGCACTGTGAAGAGGACATAACATATGTTCAAAAGGATATATAACAGCTTGGTGACCAGATGAAGAAGGATTGGGTGGTTCCCCTTTGTTTCTCACTCATTGATTGACTGTATTCGAGGTTTTCAATTTTTTAAAGGGTGTGTTTGCTAATTGTGTGTGTATCTATCTGTTTACATGCCCATAGAACTAGCCAGACAGATTTTCCTGCATTAAACAAGTAAGGGTTCCGTTTTATTCAACAAAAATCTAGCTGAGTGAAAAATGTTTTTAAAAAGTATAAATATATCCTGATTTCAGCAGCTCATACACCTTCCAGCCAAATATGCAAAAATACAAATTATAGAGAAGAAGAGGTTAACTTCGGTCAAGTTATGATTCAATAAGAGGAAAAGGATAAATAAATGTTCACTGGTTGCAGATATTGAGACTTTGGTTCCCAGCTGAGGGATTTGTTTCAAAGTTATGGCTGGCATGTTGTTTTTCCTTTTGGAAATGCTGCTGTCAAAATTCAAAGGCATTCTTCTGTAGAAATTCACAGCTTTCAGGAATGTAGGTATAATTGCAGATCGCAGCATACAGGGCTCAAAGTGAAGACTGAAGGCTGGAGATCGAGTGAGAAAAAAAACTGTCATTCTGTTGGCTGGGGGTACACCTGCCCAAATTCCAAATTCAGCACTTACACAAAAGATTATGTAACATGTCCAGTTTTCACATCTGTATGTTTGGGTTAGTTCCACAGCTTACACGTAGCCATTGTGTTTTGCAGCCAGCGTGATTAATTTTCTTTTACATGTCAGGAAACCAATGTCCTACCTACTATACTACTGTCCCTTTTACTCAGTAATATGCAGAGGGGATTCCATCTCATGGATGTGATAAGGATGTGTCCTCTTGTGGGAGAGTGCAGAACTAAGGGTCATAATTTAAAAATAAGATTAGAATTAGAATTAGGGCATTCGTTAATGTCCTGTTCAAACAGTTGAATTTCAGGTGCTTATCTCAATGCGTTGTCAATAGTACAGGAAGTAGAATCTTTCATATTTCTCAGGGGATTATGGAGGACTCCACAACCTCCACGTCGCCTTAAAACAGAATATGGCTACATAGCAATGCAAATTGACAACCATTTGAATGTAAGCCAGTGTGTTTTGTTTGAGTGAAATGCCCTTTCCATACAGTTGAATCGACCTGTTTAAAAAGTCAAATATGTGAAGCAAAGGGTTTGAAGGACTGGTACGGTGAACAGACCAGGGATGCTCATCATTCACAATAAGTCCATTCTGGTCAGTTTTTGAAAAAGCCTCTCCTAATCAAATCCATATGGCCCAGCTGCTTGTGCCAACCCTGTTTAATGCTGTTGGAGTGGTGTGAAGTTGAGTGTTTGGTGCCGTTGATCCAGGCAACACAGATTTGGAAGTCCCCTCAGCCCTGACAGACCATTTACCTCAGACAATTTTAAAACTTCTGGTAATGGGTTAACCAGCTACACGTTACTGACAGTGCTAAAGGTTACAAATGGTGCCAAGGGACTGGACAGTAATGTCAGGAGTAGAAGAGATTCTTCAGCCTGTTCAACGCTCATACAGGAGAACGCAAACTACAAAATCAAACCATAATTATTTCAGATGCTATACTTTTGTCACACATTGTAACATAAGTTGCACCACTATGCAATTAGCTTTCTTGAATGAGAGATATGCAGCACAATCTCGCCCTTTAATTATACTTAAGGAGTATGTTGTTCAACAAGTCATCAACCAGCACAAACATACCAAACTCTGTGATGATGGACATTTGGAATGCGATGGTGAAGACAGGTAAAGGATGTTGCTAGCAGTCTTCAGGCATAATCACAGAGGAGTCAGCCTTCAAAGTGATGGCCGCTCTCCACAGATCCAGGCAGATATCATACTTGTCTCCTCATGTGATAAAAAAGCAGACCTTTTTAGGCAAGATGGTGCTCCCCTCAACTTGGGTTCAGAAAGGAACCATAACACTGCTTGCTCTTTCTGTAACTGTTGGTTTAAAACTCCCGGCTGGTCATCCACTTACTGTGATCAAAATGGAAGGAATAATGCCACTCATCGTTGTAAGATGTTTGATTCATAGAATGTCAGAACATTTCTAGACAACAATTCCAGGCCAGAGTTTAGGACAGCCCTCATAGGCAGAATTTATTGACAGATATGACCTCACACAGTTGCACTAAGTGAGGAGATCCCTGAGGAGTCTCAAGTTGAGAATGGTGGTACATGCTGCTATCACCCAATATCGTCTGCAGGAATGCCTTAAACGTAATGGGATGAGGGAACACATGATGGATATATCAATTAAGAGTTAATTAGGTTCGAATTGATTGTATAAATATGGGGAGGGAGTAATCATTTTGACGTGAGTTTTATGGAGTGTGGCTAACTGAAATGAAGCTTTTACTTAAAAAAGTGGACGTGAGTTTTGTTTAAGTACAATTATCATTTGGAGTATAATACAGACTATTGTTTCTACGCATTCAAGTTCAAGGGCCAGCCAAGGCAGTCAGACATGGGCTTTGCCATGCTAACTGAACTGGCATGCAAGCTTGACTTGCTTCCTATGGGTGTTAGTGATCCACTTATTGTACTTCATTTAATGCTTGCCAGTAACCAGGATGCAACACTCATTAGCGCCTATATCCACCATCAACAAATACTGATGAGGCCAAGGAAGGATTCTGTGATCTCAGCAAGGATTCTAGAGGAGTATCCCTCCAATACAAACTCATTATCCATATTGATACTTTTAATGAGAGTGGGCACATACCTTTACTCTAATACATGGAGAGGATAACTAAGACATCAAGGTATTGGCAGCAAATGCCAATGGTCAGTTCTTTCTTTTTAGATGCAACAAGATTAAGCTAAACATCACAACAGTCTTCCAGCAAGCAAACTAAAAATACAGATAGACTCATTTCCAATGCTGGCACTAGTTGGATTGTATTATTTTACAAAAGAGAGATCTCAAGCACATTTACTCTACCTGCTTCTTTAGAGTTGGAGAATATTGCTTCGACTGTTTGCTCATCAGAAGTATTATATCTTTGAAGCTAAAACCTAAGGTGCTTCAGTACAGAGCCAAGCCACAAAGAAGGCTTAGTGAAGCTGTTGTTCGAGACATGGCCGAGAGACAGGAATTGAAACATGGATGAGTCACATGAATTGCTGATATCCCCAGGACAATATTGTCATTGAAGATTCTTGGCAAAAGTTGAAAGGTATTACTTTACAGCACAGCATCTGAGAACCTTGAATTCATTAAGCAGAAGCACAAAGACTGTTTGACAACAAAGACAAAAATATAGACAAGCTTCAAGACAAAGTGCACAATGCTTGCAGCTATGCTGCAGATTAGATGGTTGCATTTTCAAGTTAGATGGGGACTGATCAAAATGAGATCATCACTAAACTTGATTTGCCAGCACAATTAAATAAAATAAAGCAATCTTAAAATAAATGTGCAGTAAGTGGCTTTTCATTTTTAAATTATCACAAGATCTCCTTTCTACTAGTCTTTAATTTGTCCCAACATGAGCTCAATCCAGAAGTTTGGGTGAGGATGCAGTGGGTTGGTGGGTGGGGATGCCGGGGATGGTGGAGCTGAGAACCACTTCCCCTCAGGTCCCTGTGAATGTAATGGTAGGACCTGATTACATTTAATTTCCCCTTTGCCTGAACACAATCACAAAGAAAATGTGATGCTATGTGTCGGCTGGAAGTCCATGGCATATAAATGTGGATTGGGAATGCTGTGGATGATAGGAGAGATTAGAAAGGCTAGGGTATCAGATGCAGAATCTTGGAAAATGGGTAAAGCAAGTAAGTGAATTGAAGTTTCGGGCATAAGCCCTTCTTCAGGAATGAAGCTGGTGTGCCAGGCGGGTTGAGATAAAAGGTAGGGGAGGGGATTTGGGGGAGGGACGCTTGGAATACGATAGGTGGAAGGAGGTGAGGGTGATAGGCTGGAGAGGGGGCAGGGGCGGAGAGGTCAGGAAGAAGATTGCAGGTCAAGAGGGCAGTGCTGAATCTGGGGGTTGGGACTGAGATAAGGTGGGGGGAGGGGAAATGAGGAAGCTAGAGAAATCTACATTCAGCCCATGTGGTTGGACGGTTCCAAGGCGGAAGATGAGGCGTTCTTCCTCCAGGCGTCATGTGTTCAGGGTCTGGCGATGGAGGAGGCCAAGGACCTGCATGTCCTTGGCGGAGTAGGAGGGGAGTTAAAGTGTTCAGCCATGGGATGGTTGGGTTGGTTGGTGTGGGTGTCCAGAGGTGGTCCCTGAAACGTTCCGCAAGTAGGCGGCCTGTCTCCCCAATGTAGAGGAGACCACATCGGGTGCAATGGATACAGTAAATGATGTGTGTGGAGGTGCAGGTGAATTTGCGACGGATATGGAAGGATCCATGGGGGCCTTGGAGGGAGGTGAGGGGGGAGGTGTGGGCGCAAGTTTTGCACTTCTTGCGGTTGCAGGGGAAGGTGCCGGGAGTGGAGGTTGGGTTGGTGGGGGGTGTGGACCTGACGAGGGAGTAGTGGAGGGAGTGGTCTCTCCGGAACACTGATAGGGGTAGGGAAGGGAATATATCCCTGATGGTGGGATCTGTTTGGAGGTGGTGGAAATGACAGAGAATGATAAGATGTATCCGGAGGTTGGTGGGGTGGAAGGTGAGGATGAGTGGGGTTTTGTCCTGGTGGCGATTGGAGGGGCGGGGTTCAAGGACGGAGGTATGGGAAGTGGAGGAGATGCGTTGGAGAGCATTGTTGACCACATCGGAGGGGAAATTGCGGTCTTTGAAGAAGAAGGCCATTTGGGTTGTTCAGTAGTGGAATTGGTCCTCCTAGGAGCAGCTGCGATGGAGGCGAAGGAATTGGGAATATGGGATGGCATTTTTACAGGGGGCAGGGTGGGAGGCGGTGTAGTCTAGGTAGCTGTGGGAGTCGGTCGGTTTGTAGTAAATATCTGTGTTGAGTCGATTGCCTGAGATAGAAATGGAGAGGTCTAGGAAGGGGAGGGAGGAGTCTGAGACGGTCCATGTAAATTTGAGGTCGGGGTGAAAGATGTTAGTAAAGTGGATGAACTGTTCAACCTCCTCGAGGGAGCACGAGGTAGCGCCAATACAATCATCGATGTAGCTGAGGAAAAGGTGGGAGGTGGTGCCAGTGTAGCTGCGGAAGATGGACTGTTTCACATATCTGACGAAGAGGCAGGTATAGCTGAGGCACATGTGAGTGCCCATGGCTACTCCTTTGGATTGGAGGAAGTGGGAGGATTGGAAGGAGAAGTTGTTAAGAGTGAGGACCAGTTCAGTCAGTCGAAGGAGGGTGTCAGTGGAAGGGTACTGGTTGGGTTAGTGGGAGAGGAAGAAGCAGATGGCTTAGAGGCCTTAGTGATGGGGGATGGAAGTGTTTAGGGACTTAATGTCCATCATGAAGATAAGGCTTTGGGGGCCGGGGAAGTGAAAATCACGGAGGAGGTGGAGGGCGTGAGTGGTGTCCCGAACGTGATTGGAAGGAGAAGTTGTTAAGAGTGAGGACCAGTTCAGTCAGTCGAAGAAGATCGGAAGGAGAAGTTGTTAATCGAGCTAGACATCAAGCATTTCTTCTGCCACTTTTGCCTCCGTGCCTACTTCTTCAACCAGGACTCCCGCCCACCCTCTGACGACCCCTTCTCCCGTCTCCATTCACCCCACCCACCTGGACACCCCGTGCTGGACTCTTACCCGCTCTCGATCTCTTCATGTCCAACTGCCGCCGCTATGTTTACCGCCTCAACTTGTCCACCCCTCTCACCCACTCTAACCACTCACTCTCACAACGCGCAGCCCTCCACTCCCTCCGCTCCAACCCCAACCTCCCCATCAAACCGGCAGACAAGGGAGGTGCACCGATCTTTACACTGCTGAAGGTAGACGCCAACTCACGGACACCTCCTCCTATTGCCCCCTTGACCATGTCCCCACCTCCCACCAACAAACCATCATCTCCCAGACCATCCATAATCTCATCATCTCAGGAGATATCCCATCCACGGCTCCAACCTCGGAGTCCCACAACCCCGCACCGCCCGTTTCTACCTCCTGCCCAATATCCACAAACCCAACTGCCCTGGCTGACCCATTGTCTCAGCCCGCTCTTGCCCCACTGAAACTCATCTCTGCATACCTCGACATTGTGCTGTCCCCCTTAGTCCAAGAACTCCCCACCTACGTTCGGGACACGAATCACGCCCACAATGATTTTCGCTTCCCCGGCCCCCAGCGCCTTATCTTCACGATTGACATCCAGTCCCTATACACTTCCATCCTCCATCACAAAGACCTCCAAGCCCTCCGCTTCTTCCTCTCCTGCTGACCCAACCAGTACCCTTCCACTGACACCCTCCTTCGACTGACTGAACTGGTCCTCACTCTTAACAACTTCTCCTTCCAATCCTCCCACTTCCTCCAAACCAAAGGAGTAGCCATGGACACCCACATTGGCCCCAGCTACACCTGCCTCTTCGTCGGATATGTGGAACAGTCCATCTTCCGCAGCTACACTGGCACCACCTCCCACTTATTCCTCCGCTACATCGATGATTGTATTGATGCTACCTTGTGCTCCCACGAGGAGATTGAACAGTTCATCCACTTTACTAACACCTTCCACCCCGACCTCAAATTTACCTGGATTGTCTCAGACTCCTCCCTCCCCTTCCTCGACCTCTTCATTTCTATCTCGGGTGATCGACTCAACACAGACATTTACTACAAACTGACCGACTCCCACAGCTACCTAGATTACACCTCCTCCCACCCTGCCCCCTGTAAAAATGCCATCCCATATTCCCAATTCCTTCGCCTCCGCCGCATCAGCTCTCAGGATTACCTAGATTACACTTCCTCCCACTAGCTAGACATCAAGCATTTCTTTCGCCACCTTCACCTCTGTGCATACTTCTTCAACCAGGACTCTATCCCACCCTCAGACGACCCCTTCTCCTGTCTCCAACACACACCATCCACCTGGACGCCCCGTGCTGATCTCTTACCCACCCTCGATGTCTTCATATCCAACTGCCACCGCGACATTGACTGACTCAACCTGTCCACCCCTCTCACCAACTCCAACCTCTCACCATCACAATGTGCAGCCCACCACTCCCCCAGCTCCAACCCCAACCTCACCATCAAACCGGCAGACAAGGGAGGTGCACCTATTTTTACACCGCAGAAGCTAGACGCCAACTCGCGGACACCTCCTCCTATTGCCCCCTTGACTATGACCACCAAACCATCATCTCCCAGACCATCCAAACCACATCACCACAGGAGATCTCCCATCCACCGCCTCCGACTTCATAGTCCCAAAACCCCGCACCGCCGGTTTCTACCTCCTGTCCAAAATCCGCAAACCTGACTGCCCTGGCTGACCCATTGCCTCAGCCTGCTCCTGCCCCACCGAACTCATCGCTGCATACCTCGACACTGTGCTGTCCCCCTAAGTCCAAGAACTCCTATCTACTTTCGTGACATGACCTACGCCTCCACCTCCTCCATGATTTTTGCTTCCCCGGCCCCCAATGTTTTATCTTCATGATGGACATCCAGTCCCTATACACT
The DNA here is from genome assembly GCF_020745735.1 of Hemiscyllium ocellatum. NCBI lineage: Eukaryota > Metazoa > Chordata > Chondrichthyes > Orectolobiformes > Hemiscylliidae > Hemiscyllium > Hemiscyllium ocellatum. The sequence continues at coordinate 46,043,841 of NC_083414.1, read as the reverse complement.
TCCATCCGCCATCACGAAGGCCTCCAAGCCCTTTGCTTCTTCCTCTCACGCCGACCCAACCAGTACCCTTCTGCTGACACCCTCCTTCGACTGACTGAATTGGTCCTCACTCTTAACAACATCTCCTTCCAATCCTCCCACTTCCTCCAATCCAAAGGAGTAGCCATGGGCATCCACAAGGGCCCCAGCTATGCCTGCCTCTTCGTCAGATATGTGGAACAGCCATCTTCGACAGCTACATGGCACCACCTCCCACCTTTTCCTCCACTACATTCGGTACATCGATGATTGTATTGGCGATACCTCATGCTCCCACAAGGAGGTTGAACAGTTCATCCACTTTACTAACACCTTTCACCCCGACCTCAAATTTACATGGACCGTCTCAGACTCCTCCCTCCCCTTCCTAGACCTCTCCATTTCTATCTCGGGCACTCGACTCAACACAGATATTTACAAACCAACCGACTCCCACAGCTACCTAGATTACACCGCCTCCCACCCTGCCCCCTGTAAAAATGCCATCCCATATTCCCAATTCCTTCGCCTCCGCCGCATCTGCTCCTAGGAGGACCAACTCCACTACTGAACAACCCAAATGGCCTCCTTATTCAAAGACTGCAATTTCCCCTCCGACGTCGTCGACGATGCACTCCATCGCATCTCCTCCACTTCCCGCACCTCTGCCCTTGAACTCCGCCCCTCCAATCGCCACCAGGACTGAACCCCACTGGTCCTCACCTTCCACCCCACCAACCTCCAGATATATCGTATCATTCTCTGTCATTTCCGCCACCTCCAAACAGACCCCACCATCAGGGATATATTCCCCTCCCCACCCCTATCAGTGTTCCGGAGAGACCACTCCCTCCGCGACTCCCTTGTCAGGTCCACACCCCCCACCAACCCAACCTCCACTCCCGGCACCTTCCACTGCAACCGCAAGAAATGCAAAACTTCCATATCCGTCGCAAATTCACCTGCACCTCCACACACATCATTTACTGTATCCATTGCACCCGATGTGGTCTTCTCTATATTGGGGAGACAGGCCGCCTACTTGCGGAACGTTTCAGGGAACATCTCTAGGACACCTGCACCAACCAACCCAACCATCCCGTGGCTGAACACTTTAACTCCTCTCCCACTCTGCCAAGGATATGCAGGTCCTTGGCCTCCTCCATCGCCAGACCCTGAACACATGACGCCTGGAGGAAGAATGCCTCACCTTCCGCCTCGGAACCCTCTAACCATACGGGATGAATGTAGATTTCTCCAGCTTCCTCATTTCCTCTCCCCCAACCTTATATCAGTCCCAACCCCCAGATTCAGCACTGCCTTCTTTACCTGCAATCTTCTTCCCGACCTCTCCGCGCCCACCCCCTCTCCGGCCTATCACCCTCACCCTCACCTCCTTCCACCTATCGTTTTCCCAGCACCCCTCCCCCAAATCCTCTTCCCCCTTTCCTTTTATCTCAGCCCTCCTGGCACACCAGCCTCATTCCTGAAGAAAGGCTTATGCCCGAAACGTCGATTCTCCCGTTCCTCGGATGCTGCCTGGCCTGCTGTGTTTTTCCAGCATCACATTTTTCAACTCTGGTCTCCAGCAACTGCAGTCCTCACTTTCCCCGAAACAAGTAAGTGGCTCTGCCAATCCTCACCTTCATGAGTTGCTGAGTATCCCAAAGCCTGAGAAGTTCACTTGATCTAGCTTGAATTTAAATTGGTGGTTATTTCTGGGGCAATCAGCATCAATATAGTGTTTGAATTGAAAACTCATTTCTGAGTGCACGTTATATTTATCAGAGAAACACATTGAATAACACAGTATGTTTATCAAAGAATTGAATCACATTGATCAACATGCAAGTGACAAGGGACTGGTGCATTGCAGGGAAAGCATCATTTTTTAGGCTGTAATGGTTCAAACAGATGGTCCACTGTCACTTCTTCAGGCCAACAGTACATAGGCAATGAATGTGGCCTTGTCAGTGTCACCTACATCTGGAAAAATACACTTCTAAACATTGAACCTAACTTTCCTGCTCAGTATCACAAGAGCAAATAATGGTATTTGAGCTAATATTTTGTCAAGCAAAAGCTTAGAATGAAGAACAGGGAATTTCCATTCTTACAAAACCCTGGTTGGAGCACAGCAAATGGATCTAAGCACCATGCCTTAGGAAGGATTTGTTTAATATATTAACCTCGTGCTGCCAGGTAGTAGTGCTAACCCATGGGCCACCATGCCACCCCAAGTCAGTTGTCAATTTTACATCTGAGGTGGATCATTTTTGTTAAGCAAAGGTATTAAGGGATGTGGGCCAAAGGTATGGCGTAAGCCCATAAATCATCCATGACCTCGGAGGGAATATATCATTTGTTTACAAAATTGATACCTAGATTTTCAGGATCAAGTTATGAGGAGCGATGATAAAAGTTAGGCTTGTTTTGTCTGTAATTTAGAAGGTTAAGGGATGATCTGATTGAAGTCTTCAGGATATTAACAGGAAAAGGCAAAGTAGGTAAACTATTTCCACTGGTTGGGGATTCTAGAATCTAAGGAACATAGCCTTAAAAATTAAGGACAGACTGTTCAGGGGAGATGTTAAAGAGCACTTTGACATGCAAAGAATCGTAGAGGTTTGGAACTCTTTTCCACAAATGGCAGTAGATTTACATAGAATGCCTACAGTGTGGAAACAGGCCGTTCAGCCCAACAAGTCCACACTGACCTTCCAAAGAGCAATCCACCAAGACTTGGCCATGCTAAAATTGCCCTGAGCACTCTAGCATGGCCAACATACCTAAACTGCACATCTTTGGATTGTGGGAGGAAACCAGAGCACTCGGAGGTAGCCCACACAGACACAGGGAGAACGTGCAAACTGCACACAGACTGTTGTCCAAGGGTGGAATTAGAACCTGGGTCCCTAGAGCTGCCAGGTAGTAATGCTAACCACTGGGCCACCATGCCAACCCAACGCAGTTGCCAATTTTATATCTGAGGTAGATCATTTTTGTTAAGCAAAGGTATTAAGGGATATGGGCCAAAGGTATGGCATAAGACCATAAATTATCCATGGGCTTGTTAAATGGTGGAACAGACTTCAGGGACCAAATATATTTCTGGTTTGATAAGAAATGCTACATTAAATCTTATGAACATTTTCTGAACAAAACAACAGAATTGTTTTTAGACACAAACTTTAAGTTACTGGTTGACTGCTTTCCTAATATAATGGATAGTCAGACAGCATAAGAAAATAATAAATAAATGCAGGAATAGGCTATCCAGCTCTTTGTGCTTGCTCTACCATTCAACTAAAGGAAGTAGGTTAGTGGTAAGACCACTGGGCTACTAATTCAAACACCCAGTCTAAAGCTGTGTGGCCATGGCACATGGTGAAATTTGAATTCACTTAGTAAATCTTGAATTAAAATAAATATATTCTATTAAACTGTTGTCTGTTATCATAAAAATCCATCTGGTGCCTTAATATCCTTTAGGGAAAGAGATCTGCCACACTCATCTCGTCTGGTACACATGTGACTCCAGACTCACAGCAATGTTGTTGACCTAGATACAAATGTCAGACAATGACCACTTCCAACAAGACAGAATCTAACCACGTCTTACCATTACTGAATCGTGGATATGACCACTGATGTAAATACTGTGGCTACAAATGCAAGTCAGAAACTAAGAATTTAGCATCAACTAAGCCTCTCTTGCCTCTTCAGTGCCTGTACAGCATCAGTCAGAAGTATGTTGGAATACTCTCGGTTTTCTTCTCTGTGTGCATTTCCAACAAAACTCAAAATGCTCAACACCTTCCAGGCATGACAGTTTGTTTGGCTGGCACAACATCCAGCACCTTCAATATTCACTTCCTTCACCACCAATGTACATTGGCATTAGTGTTACCAACTACAAGTTGCACTGCAGTGACTCGCCAAGGCTTTCAGTGCCATGACCTCTTCCACATGAAAGGAAAAGGGCAGTGGACACATGGGAACACCTGCAATTTCCCCCACATACACTCACCATCCTAACCTGGAATTATTTTGCCATTCCTTCACTGTCGCTATGGCAAAAACCAGGATCTCTCTTCCTGTTGGCACTTTTAGTGTACTTACATGCCAAAGACCGCAGCATCTCACTGATAGGGCTCATCATCTTCTTAAGGGCAAATAGTAATGAGCAAAAATGCTGTCCCAACCAGCCATGGCCATGTCCCATGAATGAATAAAAAAAAGGCTGATTTTATACCTTAACTCCCTTTCACTGCAATCTTCCCATCCCTTGATATCTTCAACATCCCCAAATCTATTAATCTTGATCTGAATGACTCAGCCTCAACATTCTTGATTAGTGATGCTGGAAACGCACAACAATTCAGGCAGCATACGAGGAGCAGTAAAATCAACGTTTTGGGCAAAAGCCCTTTATCAGGAATACCTCAGCCTCAACATTCCCTTGTTGCAGAGAATTCTGAAGATTCACCACTTTGAATGAAGAAACTATTTCTCATCCAAGTCGGAGTTAGATGCAGACCATTTTGTTTGCCACGGGAATTCACTGCTATCCTTATATTCCTCCCAGTGCTAATGCTAAGGAGGCACTCTGTGAACAGTATGGGGCTATTAGCAGACTGCAGAATGCCCATCCTGATGGTCTGTTTATTTTTGCTGGAGATTTTAACCATGCAGGTCTCAAGACTGTGCACCCTAAATTCCATCAGCATGTGGACTTTGGGATGAGACGAAAAAACATGCTGGATCTGGTTTACACAAATATCCCAGTGCATACAGGGAAGAATCCTGGCCCCACCTCGGCTCCTCAGACCATATCTCTGAATACAGACCACTCGTCAGACGTGTCAAACCAGTTCAGGTGCATGGCCAGCAGAAGCCATTTCTTCTCTACAAGATAGTTTTGAGTGTACTGATTGGCACATGTTCAAGGTGGTGGCAATCGATGGCGATTTCAAATGGTGATTTGCTACATTAGCAAGTGTATTGATGATGTCACTGTGTCAAAGACCATAATTTCTCACCATGGACGACCACAAAGGTGTGTGTGTGCGTTGCTGAGGACCCTTCAGAGCAGATGACAAGGTGGCCCTAACAACAGCGAGGGCCAACCTGACCCCGGCCATCAAAGAGGCAAAGCATGCATACACACAGAGAATATACAGCCTCTTTCAGGGCAGCGGCTATGCGTGGAGCATGTGGAAGGGCATCCAGGCCATCACTAACCACGGAACGCCATTGCCTGCTTGTGCTGGTGATGCCTCCCTCCTGGATGAGTTGAACAACTTTTATGCATGGTCTGAGGCATGAAATGATGTGACAGCAAGGAAGTCTACCACCCTCCAAATGACAGGTGCTGTGTGTTATCACAGCCGACGTGAGGAAAACCCTATGCAGAGTCAACCCACATAAGGCTGCTGGACCAGATAACATCCCTGGCAGAGTGCTCAGAGGATGCTCTGATGTACTGCTGAATGTTCTCATGGATAACTTCAACATCTCCCTGAGCTGCGCCATTCTTTAAACGTGCTTCAAGGCCGCTAGTATTGTCCCGTGCCAAAGAAGTCTTCAGCGTCCTATCTGAATGACTACTGCCCCTTGCGTTAACGCACATCATCATGAAGTGCTTTGAGAAGCTCGTGATAAGGCATATTAAGATTCTGCTGCCCTCCCTCATTGAACACCCTGCACCCTCCCTCATTGAACTCAACCGCTCAACAGATGATGTAATTTCCACCACCCTCCATCTGGTCCTCGCCCATCTGGAGAAGAAAGACACCTATGTCAGTTCATAAACTTCAGTTCTGCTTTTAACACTACCATTCCTCAGCATCTGATTGGAAACCTGAGTCTGTTGCGCCTAAATACCTCTCTTTGCAACTGGATCTTGGACTGCCTGACTGGGAGACCTCAGTCCGTCCGGATCGGAAACAGCATCTCCAACACCATCACACTGAACACTAGGGTGCCTCAGGACAATGTGCTCAGTCCACTGCTGTTCACCCTGCTGATACATGACTTTGCAGTGATGCACAGTTCGAATCACATCATCAAGTTCACTGACGATACAACTGTAGTGGGTCTCATCAGCAGGAACAAGCAGTCAGCATTCAGAGAGGAGGTTCAGTGGCTAACAGACTGGTGCAGAACCAACAACCTGTCTCTGAATGTGGACAAGATGAAAGAGATGGTTGTTGACTTCAGGAGGGCACGGAGTGACCACTCTCTGCTGGACATTGACGACTCCCCTGTGGAGATCATGAACAGCACTAAATTTCTTGGCATCCACCTGGCAGAGAATCTCACCTGGTCCCTTAACACCAGCCCCAAAGCCAAGAAAGCCCAGCAGTGTCTCTACTTTCTGCATAGACTGAGAAAAGCCCACCTCCCACCCCTCCCCCCCATTATTATTATAATATTCTAGAGGGTTAATTGAGAGTACCGTGAGCTGCTGCATCACTGCCTGGTTCAGGAATTGCACCATCTCAGATCGTCAGACCTTACAACAGATAGTGAGGACAGCTGAGATCATCGGGGTCTCACTTCACTGCATTACAGATATTTACACCACACACTGCATCTGAAAGGCTAAGAGCATTGTGGAACATCCCACATACCCCTCACTTTAACTATTCTCCCTCCTGCCATCTGGCAGAAGATACTATAGCATACAGTGACTCATTTTCTTCCCCCCCAGCCATCAGGCTCCTTAATGCTGGTGGTATGATTGGACTCTTTCCCATCTGAAATTCTTTCATGACTTTGAATTGCTGCTACAACAATGTCTATTAATTATCATAATTTTATTACACTGTAATTTGCATGCTTCGCACTTCTAATGCACTTTATGCTGCTTTTTGTACAATTGTGTCATTTGTGCTGTCCATATAGCACCTTGGTCCCAGAGGAACGCTGTCTCGTTTATTATTGTATTAGTTGTACATGGCAGAAAAGACAAATAAAAACTACTCTACTCCTAACTTGCTAATACAGTATTCTGAAACTATCCCCTTCTGGTTCTATATTGTTCAACCAGGGAACAGAAATGGAATTCAGAAATCTTCACAATAATAAGACAAAAGATTCCATTGCCTGTGGACCAATGATGATAAGATACAGAGTGAATAAGAAATTCCAGAGTCAAAGCAGAAAGCAACCATTATTATTGTCCAAAGGCACATCAGGCACATCCAGAATAAAGTGTTAGTATAGGATGGCTATTTGGCAAGAGGAATTAGTTGGGATAAAGCACTGAGATTTGTTGAAATTAGTGTACCTGGATACCTTATCCAGAGCACGCAAATACTAATTATTGATGCAATTTAGGAAAGTGTCATCTTGCTAAATCCAACTCTTTCAGGATATAATGTTACTCTACCTATGAAATAATAATGATGTGGAGATGCTTATGTACAGAACAACCTTGATTACCTGAACAAGATGGGCAGTATTTTGTTCGGATAACCGATCGTTTGGATAACTGATCTGATTGGAAGCAAAGGAAGCATTTACGGGACCTTGAGATCTTGTTTGGATAATCCAAAAGTTGGATAATTGATGTTTGGATAACTGAGGTTGATTTGTAATAGCAATTATTATAGCCTCTTGAGCAGCAGCTTGCATGGAGCTATCCTCTGTAGGAAAGTATTATCTATGTATTAGGTTTGCATGTAGTCTGTATGTGCCATACACAGAGGTTGAGCACATCGATCAATGATGTGAAGCTCAAACGTTACAAGCATTTACACCTCAGCCCCAGTGGCATGTTGGCTCAGTGGTTAGCACTGCAGCCTCACAGTGCCAGGGACCTGGGCTTGATTCTAGCCTCAGGCGACGATCTGTGTGGAGTTTGCACATTGTGCGTGGGTTTGCCCTGGTTTCCTCTCACAGCCCAAAGATGTGCAGGTTAGGCGCATTAGTCAGAGGTAAATATAAGGTAGGGTGAATGGGTCTGAGTTAGTTACTCTTTGAAGAGTCAGTGTGGACTTGTTGGACCAAATGGCTTGTTTCCACACTGTAGGGATTCTATGAATTCATTAATGGCTACAGTTCAGTGAATTTGCTTATATAGATTTGTGGCTTTAAAAAAAGTCCTGTCTGACATCCAAGAGTGCCCTGAAGCAATGCAATGGAAGGTCTCCAAAAGAAGGATAGTGTGTTTTCTAAACTTGACTGTAGTGGAACTATGAAAGATTTTGATCCTATCCTCGGCTGTTTTACATGTATTAAAGGCTAGTTTGATATAGGTATGTAAAGTACTTGGTTATTTAGATTTCTCATTTGATTCTCTGGATAGATCTTATCAGGCTCTGTGAGTTGAGTGCGTCCAGAGCCAAAATAGACATTTATGACGTACAAAAAGCTACCACGTAGCATTGTTTATGTCACAAACTATTTACATAACATTTTTAATTATTGCAACCATATGCCATTAGTTAATTTTTTGCTCCTCTCCCTCCCACTGTGATGCACTGAGCACATCTGCTCTGCAGTTGAGGTACAGGGAGCTTGCTCCATAGTGGAGAAAGTGAGGACTATAGGTGCTGGAAATCAGAGTGGAAAAGTGTGGTGCTGGAAAAGCACAGCTGGTCAGGCATTCGAGGAGCAAGACAGTTGACATTTCAAGCATGAGCTTTTCATCAGAATGAAGGACATCTTCATTCCTGATGAAGAGCTCATGCTCGAAACATCAACTCTCCTGCTCTTTGGATGTTGCTTGATTGGCTGTGCTTTTCCAGCACTACTCTTTTCGGCTCTGTTCCATAGTAGAGCCCACTGACCCTGGAGATTTGGTAAGGAGACCCCAGGTTAGGGGTGGAGGGTGTGGGAAGGGGAGTGCTGGTGTGTGATGGTGTTTATGTTTTGTTGGACCAGACATGCCAGTGGTTCTCTCACCAGAGGCAAGCTGACCTTCCTCAACTTGAACTTCCAATACTCAAAGGGCAGCAAACTGGGCAGGTGGAAGGCCCAACCATTTCTGCAGTCTCCTGAGTGGAGAGTGTTGAGGGGCCTATTTGTGGGTGTGTGTCTCTTCCTGCTGGCTGCCTCATGACACCACCGCTCCTCTTTGTGAGGAGGGATGGGGGGCCACTTAGACCAGGCTCAAGGCTCCCCATCCCACCCTTGGTCTGACTGCAGTCCTGAGCACCAGTAGATTGGACAAGGTGGCTCTCCAGTAACCCCTGAAAGTATCGACCCTGTCTGTCCAGGGCAGACGCCAACTTAGCCAAGGGCTGGCTGCACCGCTGCAGCATTGGAGCGATGACAGGCAAAGGACTTGCTCCAATGCTGCTGCGAGTAAAAAGTGAGGTCTGCAGATGCTGGAGATCAGAGCTGAGAATGTGTTGCTGGTTAAAGCGCAGCAGGTCAGGCAGCATCCAAGGAACAGAAAATTCCACGTTTCGGGCTAAAGCCCTTCATCAGGAATTGATTCCCGATGAAGGGCTTTAGCCCGAAACGTCGAATTTCCTGTTCCTTGGATGCTGCCTGACCTGCTGCGCTTTAACCAGCAACACATTTTCAGCTCCAATGCTGCTGCTCCTTCTTGTGTATCTGGGTGAAGTCCCTCATTTCTGAGACCACAGTGCCATCTCCTGCTGGGGGAGGGTGGGCTCAGTAGACGTCTAGTCTGCAGCCATCCTTCTATTGCTAGTTTGTCCCTAAGTCCTCACACACATGTAGAGCCATCAGCATCTGCTCTTCTGGACTCCAACAAGATGTTGTTATCGACACTGCTGGAGGAGGGGAAGGTAGAGGTCCGAGAGGCAGTCTTCATGAAAGTCTTAAGGACGATCTCCTGCTGAGTGGTGGGTTGTTTCACGAATTACATGTGGCGTGCTGGGGAAATTGGAGATAATTCTCAATTAAAGCAGTGACTATGGTAAGGTACCGTGAAAAAACTGTCCTGGCCCTGCAGCAATAATTACTCCACAATACCCAATGTGACTTGCACATGGCCACAAAAATGTCAGATTAGGTCCTTTGTGCAAGTTGTGTAATTGAATGAACAATGATTTGCTAAATGTTTTCTATGCCAGTTATGTATTGATTTATTAAAGTTTGGATATTTATTACCTTTATTTATTGTCTTACTTTATATCCTTTATACCTAAGATTCTCTGTGAATTTATATTCATTACCTTTCCTTTCTTGTGGTTGTGTTTATGCCTTGTTACATTTTGACTGTAGAACAGGCCAGTTGTGCCGGTGACAACGACAATCTGAAAGTTTTTGGAAGTGTAGAGAAGCAGATGTTAGGTTTATATCTCACAGCTGTGCCGATAGAGACATTAGACAGTTCGAACACACATTTTTGTGCAGACTGAAATTTTGCTTTCATGCAACACTCTCATTCTGGGTTTAAAACCGTTCTAATTAGCTGATTATGACATTTTCAATACCAGGCTTGCACTAATGTTGTGAAACACTGTATTTAGCCATCTTCGACACTACATGCACAAAGGAAAATGTTATAAATTATTGAAGAGCCTTGTTTTACTATCACTAACTAATTCAGTTTCTTTTTCTGTTGTTTATGTTGCATTCAGCCACCTTTTCATTTGAAGCCTAGATTTTACACATTTTGTACTTGTTGGCGCTGTTCTGTTTTTCATCTCCTGCTTACTTATAAACCATAGTTAAAATTGCTGCAAAACTAATTCTGAAACTGTACATCTCCCTGATGTGCTGCGCTGTTTCCTCCATTTTGCGGAAGGAACAGATGCACCTGGAGAGACATAAAAGTGATATAGGTGAGATGGTTTACATCATCAAATCTGACCTGTTGACGGTTGGTTGCTGATAAAAGATTATCCCATTTTTTGATATAAATCTTCAGTCAGATTCCATAACTACTTCTGCCCTTGGATATCAAAGTGACCACATCCTTGAATTTTGATGCTATTGGATCTTTTCAAACATTTTTATGGGATTGCATTTTATTAGTCTACCTTCAGAATACTGTGTCACTGCTTGTGACAGAGTAATATGTTAGAAATGTAAAGGATGATCACTACGGGAATTAGTAAATGTTAGATAAAGCAGACTCTGTCACGACCAAGTGACTAGGTTGGTGTCTGATCCCATCTCACATTCTTGGACTATCTCTCCTTCCCTGTTTTCTCTGTCATGACCTATTTTCAACCTGTTGTGATTTTTCAGTCAGTGTCTTTTAATAACATACCCTGGAACTGACCTCATAACCTCTTCACCATGTGAAACTGAAGAGCTAATCATCAGCACACTAGGGCAGAAGTGCTGATTTTGTGAACTATTATATCCTTCATAATTAACAATACTTACAACAATGATTAATCGTATAATGGCTTTTCCATGTTACTCATTTTGATTAAAAATGTTAACTTTTTTTTACTATCTTGAGTACTTTACAATATTAATACTGTTTTTGTTTTGATATTATACGATTGTATTTCAACTAGAAAATTCTAAAGTACTTGAAATGGTTGAATACAGCAGCATTAATAAATATGATTGTGCTATTTGGAACACATTTCACAATTGATTTGAAAATATTGACATACAAATACATTCCTTCCTTGCACATTTGAAAATCTTTTTACTAAACATGATCCAGTTAGTTTCACAGATATATGTTGGAGTGAATGTAAGGAGGTCAGCCAGATGAGTTCCCTTATTGGGGTTGTTAATCTGGTACACTCAAGGAGCTCTGGCTGTCAGATATAAACAGGCATGTCAGAGGCTCTGTTCAATCTGAGAGGTGGCTCTGATGAAGCTGAGTCAATGTCAAGGACTTTCCATGGACTTGTGATGGAATACTGCCCTCTGTGGAGTTATTTCACATATAAACAGGTCAACTGTGGATTCTGCAAATCTGAAATAAAATCAGAACCTTCTGGGAAAAAAAAACTCAGCAGGTCTGGCGGAATCTATGGCCTATGAACAGAAAGCAGAGTTAACGTTTCGGGCCCAGTAACCTTCTTCATGACTTAATTCCATATGCTTCCAGGGCGATTGATTTGGTTGCAATTGAAGTCAGCTAGGCAGTAGTAATCACAACTGTTTTCTTGGGATTTTTATATTCATTCCTGGGAGTGGGCGACACTAGCTGGATCAGCATTTATTGCCTGTCCCTATTTGCCCTTGTACATATGGTGGTAAGATGCCTTTTGGTTTTGATGCATTCATGGGATGCAAATGGGATTTATTGCTTTTTGACAGTCACTGGAGCAAACTTATACAGAGAGCTACTCAATATTTTATGGCTATCGTGACACCTTCACTTTATGGAAATCTTTCGTGTCATCAAGAGACATCCTTGATAATTGACTTATTGAAAAGAAAGAATAATGTTTTTAGCATTACATCAATTTAAGGCATAGTGAAATAATGTTCATTCAGCTACATACTGCTGGAGGTTGCAGGGTAAGGCTATAAGACTGTAAAACCTAGGAGCAGCATAGACCATTCAGCTCATCAATGACACCATGGCTGGCCTGATAATCCTCAATTCCAGTTCCCTGCATTTTAATGTAATTTCTTTACTGATTATAAATTTATCAATATCAGCCTTGAATAGACTTTATGACACCCCTCTGCAGTAAAGAATTCCACAGATTCATTCCCCTCCAAGCGAAAAAAAGTCCTTGTCATCTCTATTTTCCCCATTTAAATAACATGTGGCCTTTCTCTTTTTTTCTGTCAATGTTTACAACTTTAAATTTTCCCCACGAGGGAAAACAACCTTTTTGCACCTACTCTGCAAGTCCTTTACGAATGTTCTATGTTTCAAAAAGGTCTCCTCTCATTTTCCTAAACACCAATATGTACAGGCCCAACTTACTTAACCTCATCTCATAAGAAAATCCCTTATGTGAAAAGGCTAAGTAAGTCGCCTTGCTAAAACTTCACAAGGCATTAGTCAGACCATATCTGGAATACCGTGATCGGTTTTATAAGGAAAGACATGCTGGCACTGGAGGCACTCCACAGAAGGTTCACTGGGTTGATCTCATTTTATTATTATTTTACTAAGTAGCCCAATGTGTGGTACTTAATCAAAAGCCTTTTAGAAATCCAAATATATCACTTCCCTTGGTTCCCCTTTATATATCCTGTTTGAACTATAATACATTTATCAGACATGATTTCCCATTTTGAAGCCATACTGTCTTTGCTTTGTTAGATTATGTATTTCTAAGTGCTCCTCAATTGCATCCTGTATAATAGACTCTGACATTTTCTAATGGTAGATGTTAGGTCAGTGGTTACCTGTGTTTTCACTCCTCCCATCCCGACCTGTGCTGAATAATACGTCATGTCGGCAGTTTTCAAATCCTCTGAAACTTTTCTAGAATCTAAAGTTTCTAACAAGATTACCGCTGACCCGTTCACTCTATCAGTGACTTCCTTTAAAATCCTAGGATACAATCCATCAGGTCCAGGGGACATATTGGCCTTAAGCATCATTAGTTTCTGAGACTTTCTCACTTCAGTGATAGTTACTGTGTTTGTTACCCACCCCCTATCCCGTCCTTGTGCTCCTTGATTATTTAGGTTTTTTTTTAAATTGTTAGTGTCTTCTACTGAAAAGACTGATGCATTTATTTAATTCCTCTGCTATTTCTTAGTTCCTCATTATCATTTCCCTTGGCTCATTCTCAACGGGGGCCCATGTTCATTGGGGCCTCTCTCTTAATGTTATATGTTTAAAGAAGCTCTTCCTGTCCAGTTTTATGTCACTTGCTAGTTTGCCCTCATGGTTTGTTTCCTCCCTCTTTATTGTGATTTCCATTGTCTTAGCATTTAAAACTTGATCAATTCTCTGATTTGTCACTAATCTTTGCCACATTGTATGTCATTTTTAAAATCTCAATTTGATGTTAACCCTAATGTCCCTACTTAACTATAGTCTATCACTTTCCTTTTTCATCACTTTAGATATATCTAGGCTGTGAGTCATGACCAATTTTCTTAAATAGCTGCCATTGTTCCTCAAACATCTTTTCTGCTAAACATATTTTCCAGTTCCCTCTGGCCAAACTAGCCCTTATTCCTTACTAGTTATGGCAAAAATGACAGGAGTTTGTGGGTATAATTGAGGACACTGTACAGCGGTTCATCCCCAAGAAAAGAAAGATTATCCGGGGAGGGATTAGACAGCCATGGCTGACAAAGGAAGTCAGGAAATGTATTAAAGAAAAAGAGAGATCCTATAAAGTGGCCAAGAGCAGTGGGAAATCAGAAGATTGGGAAGGCTACAAAAACAAACAGAGGATAACAAAGAGAGTAATAAGAAAGGAGAGGATCTAGTATGAAGGCAGGCTAGCCAGTAATATTAGAAATGATAGTCAAAGTTTCTTTCAATACATAAGAAACAAACAACAGGCAAAAGTAGACTTTGGGGCACTTCAAACTGATGCTGGAAGCCTGGTGATGGGAGATAAAGAAATAGCAGGAGAACTTAACAAGTACTTTGCGTCAATTTTCACAGTGGAGGACATGAGTAATATCCCAACAATTAAAGGGAGTCAGGGGGCTGAGTTGAGTATGGTTGCCATTACAAAAGAGATAGTGCTAGAAAGGCTAAAAGGTCTTAAAATTGATAATTCTCCTGGCCCCGATGGGATACATCCTAGAGTTCTGAGAGAGGTAGCTGAGGAAATAGCGGAGGCATTGGCTGAGATCTTTCAAGAGTCACTGGAGTCAGGGAAAGTCCCGGATGATTGGAAGATCACTGTTGTAACCCCCTTGTTCAAGAAAGGATCAAGACAAAAGATGGAAAATTATAGGCCAATTAGCCTAACCTCGGTTGTTGGTAAAATTCTAGAATCCATCATTAAGGATGAGGTTTCTAAATTCTTAGAAGAGCAGAGTCTGATTAGAACAAGTCAACTTGGATTTAGTCATGCCTGACAAACCTATTGGAATTCTTTGAAGAGGTGACAAGTAGGTTAGACCTGGTAAACCCAGTGGATGTGGTCTATCTAGACTTCCAAAAGGCCTTTGATAAGGTGCCATACTGGAGGCTGCTGAGCAAGGTGAGGGCCCATGGTGTTCGAGGTGAGCTACTGGGACGGATTGAGGATTGGCTGTCTGACACAAGGCAGAGAGTTGGGATAAAAGGTTCTTTTTCGGAATGGCAGCCGGTGACGAGCGGTGTCCCGCAGGGTTCAGTGTTGGGGCCACAGCTGTTTGCATTATATATTAATGATCTGGATGAAGGGACTGGGGGCATTCTTGTGAAGTTTGCAGATGATATGAAGTTAGGTGGACAGGCAGGTAGTACTGAGGAAGTGGGGAGGCTACAGAAGGATCTAGACAGTTTGGGAGAGTGGTCCAGGAAATGGCTGATGGAATTCAACGTGAGCAAATGCGAGGTCTTACACTTTGGCAAAAAGAATAAAAGCATAGACTACTTTCTAAATGGTGAGAAAATTCGTAAAGCCAAAGTACAAAGGGTCTGGGAGTGCTAGTCGAGGATTCTCTAAAGGTAAACATGCAGGTTGAGTCCGTGATTAAGAAAGTGAATGCAATGTTGTCACTTATCTCAAGAGGGTTGGAATATAAAAGCACCGTTGTGCTACTGAGACTTTATAAAGCTCTGGTTAGGCCCCATTTGGAGTACTGTGTCCAGTTTTGGTCTCCACAAGTCAGGAAGGACACACTGACACTGGAACGTGTCCAGCGGAGATTCACACGGATGATCCCTGGAATGGTTGGTCTAATATTTGAGGAACGGCTGAGGATCCTGGGATTGTATTCATTGGAGCTTAGAAGATTAAGGGGAAACTTAATATAAATTTACAAGATAATACATGGCTTGGAAAGTGTGGATGCTAGGAATTTTTTTCCGTTAGGCGAGGAGACTAGGATCTGTGGACCCAGCCTTAAAATTAGAGGGGGTCAATTCAGAACAGAAATGCGGAGACATTTCTTCAGCCAGAGAGTGGTGGGCCTGTGGGATTCATTGCCGCAGAGTGCAGTGGAGGCCGGGACGCTAAATGTCTTCAAGGCAGAGATTGATAGATTCTTGATGTCTCGAGGAATTCAGGGCTATGGGGAAAATGCTGGTCAGTGGAGTTGAAATGCCCATCAGCAATGATTGAATGGCGGAGTGGACTCGATGGGCCGAATGGCCTTACTTCCATTTCTATGTCTTATGGTCTCATGGTCTTAATTATACTTCTTTAACTAGTAAGTGGTATTTAAGGATAGTCTAGAGATGGGAGAAGTCAGTGAGTGGGTGGTGGGCCGGGGGTGATCTCAGAGATCAAAGATATGTTTTCCTGACTGTAGAACATGGCCATTTAAAGAAACATGATCATGGGAAAGCAAAAGGGATCCTTAGATACATCTGTTGGCAAAGCAACCTACTGAGACTGAAATACAGTACAACCTCCCTGATGTCAATTTCAGACAGCATTCGGGATGGATGTTAGTAGGAGATAACATGTTGGAAGCTTATTTTACTTCTTGTCCAACTGGAAAAAAATACAAAGGAGGGTACTCACCATCACTGTTTCACACTAAAGTGTTCGTTCAACTAAACGCTTCGATCATATTTTGCCAAAAATGTGCAGCAGAACATTGAACCATCATTGCCATCTCCACTCTTACAACAATCATAGCCACTGATCTATTCCTGTCCTGCTAAACTCTCATCCTAAGTGAACTCTCAGACACAAGCGAAATATAATAAACCAATCTTCCTCCGGAATACGATGGGATGCCTGTCTGCTCTATGTATCATACACTGGTACTTTCCTTTTTCGAAGGCTATATCATTTATTATCTATTACCTTTGCTTTAAAAACCTTTGACTCAGTGATTCCACAGTGGGAGGAAGACGTGTGATAGATGACTGCTGGCTATCAGTAAGTGATTGTCATTGATTTTTGTGATTGATATTCCAGAACTTTTGTTGTGTCAGGCAATGGCCTCCAAATGTAGCATTGGCGACTTGATACTGAAAGTTGTCTGATACACCTAGTCTGTTATCTGATATACAGAAAGTAATTTAAGTGACATAATACTATCGCAACTCCTAAGCTGGCAAGACCTCCAACGTCCTTTCTCTGCACTCACTTAACAGCATCTTTCCTCACATTTACAGAACTGCTTTTATAGCAAATAATTATTACAAGGCTCCCCTTCTAACCACATTTGCTCTTACCTGTTATGTGTGATTTATTTTTCTGCAAACAGATGTAAAACATACACACAATGAAATTTGAAACAACAAATCCTAATGCCCAGTTTATATGACATTTAGCGTGAGGTCATGAAGCATGCAGATTTGCTATTAGCTGGCATATTCAATGCTAATATGCCCTGCAGTCACTTGGGCATGGACATTCACATTTCAGTGTTCAGAAATTGCTTGAATGCTCTGTATGCTGTCTCAGTTAGGTTGCAGAAGTGAGATGGAGCCTTTTTTACACATACTGTTTAGATGCACTTGAAATTAGATTGTTGTAGGAACTCTCATCATATCCATTTTAACCAATGCAACAAATACTATTTGCATTTGCTTCCATGATTCTATACGCAGAAGTCCTTTCCATCTGAGTCTGCTACGGTTATCCAGTCTAAATGTACTCATCAGGTGCACATATAACTAAAGATATGTTGTAGCTGTTTCCCAGCAAACTGCAAAGTTTTGTAATCAGGTGAATGAAGTTCAGGTACCGTTTGACTGTCTCGGCAACTGTCTTGTTACAATGCTACTAAGAAAATAAATTTTTGAAATTCATGGATGGAAAATCTAGGCTGCTATATTGGCTCAGGTAGTTAATGTGGCCCTTAGAATTGCCATTACTGACTCCTGCATTTCCTTTCTGACCCACTGGTAGCTTTGAGCCCTATGTTATTTGTTAGAGTGAATGGCTACTTTGCATTCATATCAATACCATTGTTTCTGAGGTTAGGAAGCATGTAAGTGTAATCAGGAGATGATTTTTTAATATAGAATCTCGACAATGTGGAAACAGGCCATTCAGCCCAACAAATCCACACCAATCCTCCGAAGAACAGCCCACCCAGACCCATTCCCCCTACCCGATACGTGTAACCCTGCATTTCCCATAGCTAACACACCTAACCTACACATCCCTGGATAATTTAGTATGGCCAATCCATCTAACTTGCACATATTTGGATTGCTTTCATCTGCCTTTTAAACCTGTAATGATGTCTTCAATTAATATAATTAATGTCTGTACTGTTGAACAATCCTTATTCATGGTACTCCAGACACTTCTATAGTGATTTGAGTTGGACAACAGTCTATAATCTGTAATGTTCATCCAAATACCAATCCTTAAAATATTAATTAATTTATGAAAATGTGGGAAATTTGCTCTGGAAATTGCTATGATCTAATCTAGCAAAGCCATAAAGATAATTTGGTCAGGGTTAAGTAGTTGCAAGGGTTATTCACAACAGTGATTTGTACCCAGGATTAATTGCAAATAATAGTCTCGTATGGAAGGGTTGATCTTGACTTTGTGTGAGAGGTTTAACTGGCTAGTAAAAAATCAGCAATTCTCCTTGACTAATTTTTATTTCCATTGACTTCACACTATAGACTGTATATGGTAAAAGCGCTTCTGGATCTAACAGGAAAGGTCAGTTCGGGTTTTCACCCCAGTCTGCTGTGCTGCATTGTCGATATAAAATGAGGCACAATTGACTTAATGTCTCATGGTCGATTAAGCTGTCAAAACTCAATGTCAAAGCTTACACTTGAGTATTCATCACATGGGTGACACAGCAGAGGGCATCCAACAACTGTGCACCTTTACCCCCCAGGAGGGCTCAACACTTTCAAGAAGAAGAGAAAATTGGTAAGGCAAAAAAATGAACATCTTGTAAAGCAAGTTATAATACAAAGAGGTCATACCCTGTGACACAATGATGAATAACCTTCAATTGAAATCAAGTCATCATCTCATATTTACTGACAAGATTAAGATCTACATGCACAGATGTTATCAAAGGGGACGTCATGGGGGAAGTAGAGTATATATACATAGTAACACTGTAAACAGGGAAAAGAATTGCAGGCTGTGCATCTGAATTATTTATGATCCATAACCTCATCCTGCACAGGGGCCTCCTGACATTGATCCCAGTGGTATGATACAGGAATCAGTTAATGTTATTGTTTTGATGTACATCTATATTTTAAATTTAAGGTCTGTTTCCATCAGGAGCAAGAAGAAGTCTCCAAGAATAGATCTGTTTTAGCCTTCAAAGGAATATCATTTGATTTTCTCCAAAAATAGAGTTAGTTAATTCAAGCTGAATGTTGCCAGCTTGATTCTAGGTAGGTTCATGTAATTTTCATGTGCTTTACTTATTTGCTGCTCAGCTACCAGAAACCTTCAGATATTCTCATGTGTGTCACACATTGCTGAGAGGCTCTTCACCATGATGGATCTAAAGAGCCTTCCCCTAAATTTCAGACATATGTGCTCTCCAGCAGGAGGTACTAGTTAGCAATCAGAAGTAGTAAGCCTTGCCAGTTTTGTTTCCCAGCACCCAGTGGTGCTGTGGTAGCTATGCTGCCAACTGGTATTGATGGCTGAGGCCCGCCAAAGATATAACCAGAGACTGAATCTGAAATTGCTAGCCCGTAGAAATGATAAAATATTCACTTCTACATCATACAGAAGTCAAAGAAGCTCAGAATATTCTGTAGCCTAACAGCATCTGTGGTGAGAATAGATTAAATATATTTTGAATGCATATTTCTCTTCCAAAACTGAAACAAAGATAATTAGGTACTTTTGGTATGAGTTAAAAAGGGGAAGAGAGAAAAAAGATCTTTTTGCACATTTGCACCTTCTAGAAAGTTTCTTGGAAACTCATGCTTTTAATATCATATTTAACTCTAAGCACTTTCAAACGCTAACCTTTGCTGCCACTGGCTTGTTTGGGACTGAGAGCCATTTTACTTTGTAAAATAGTAATTCAGGTTGGTGAGTAGAGAAGATAAATGAAGTCATTAAGCTATTCAAAAGTTCATTGAAACTACAATAAGGTTTCTGTGGGTTATCTACATAGTCTTGTCTTCACTGCAGACAGGAAATAAATGTGATTAAGTATAAATGAATTGATTTGTTAGACATTTTAATAAATGAGTCCAGTTATCGTTTTCTGGTCTTTGTGTTATAATGAACCTGAAATGGTTTCATAGATTACATTTTATCACACTATCAGAGCAACAAGTTATGGAACAGCATGAAAAACAGAACTAACTTGAGCACTTGCCCCATTTTTCTTCCTCTTGAATTAAATAGTAGAATGAGAAAAATAACTAACATTGTTCTATTAAAAGCCGTTTCATCCCATCGCCACAATTTGATTGCTCAAGCTGGACATGTAAGCACACATTTTGACAATTTTAAGATTAGAACCGGTAATCCAGTGTCTTTGTTGATCTGGTGAATGATAATATGGAGGAACTGAGTCTTTGTACCAACTTTATATATTACAAATTTAGGTTGGTTTCAACTCATACCAATTGATTAAAAAAAGGACAGTGAATAATTTTTAGTAATATCCATGGGTATTATGTATTGCAACTTTGTTCCCCAGTGGAAAAATACTTTTAAAGCAAATCTGTGTTGGTTTAGAACAGGCGCAGCCATCCTATTATTTTTGGTTGATGTTATTAGAAGGCTCACAGCCTGTTGAAAAGGTAGAAAACAACCTGGTATATAGGTAGCATAGTCAAAATTCCTCCTTTAATATTTGTAGGGATTTTGTTTTAAACTGAGGGGTATGAAATTGGACCTTATGGAAGCTTACTTTGCTGACAGAAAGTGAGAGGACAGATGTTCAGTGTAGAATGCCAACCTTCCTTACCCAAAGTTGAAGACATGTTCAGTGCTGAATCACTTGTAATGTTATAGGCGCATAATAAAGTTGGATACAAAAGATCCAATATCATTATTTGAAGAAGAGGAGGTGTGTTCTCTGAACCGAAGCAAAGTTGCCTCAGCAGAACTCTCAGTTAAGCTGCAAAATTCAACACTTTCACCTTATCCAATCTGGGGACTTCACTGGAGTGAATACACACAAAGGTTGACAGCAGGTATCTGTGGTTAATTTATCATTTCTAGTTTTGGATAATCTTAGCATTCTAACAACATTCATTGAGCTGGTGCAGTACCCAATTGCCATGATGGTGTCTACATTGGCAAGGCCAAGCAAGGACTTATAGTGGCGAGGGCATTGGAGGCAAGATGGCATTGAAGAATGGTGACTTTTGATTCAGTGTGGCTGGACACACGCCTGACCTCCAAGCCAATGGTGGAACACTTATCAAGAAGGACTGTAAAGCTGAACACTATTTCCTTTTTCCTTTATCCCGCTGTCTTTATAATTTTTGTTTTGGATTATTTTTATGTGTTTTAAGATGGCACCAGAGAGTGGCGATAATGTACAACACTTTTCACTGTATTTTGTAACAAAATAAATGTGACAATAAATAAATCAAATCACATTCAGATAGGGAGATGAAAAACATGCAGGATAGATGTTACTTCAACTCTCTGAAAAAAATACTCAGTTGCATTGACATCATGTGAAGCGATTCAATGTATTATTTCTTTATAATGGATTAGGTTGTATGTCCCTTATTAGTGTTCAGTGATATAACTTTAACCCATTGTAATTCTGCAGAGGTGTAGTGGTTTGGAAGTAAAATACCAAACAACACAAAATGTTCATGTCTGAAAACCATTTCGCTACATCATCCACTGTGCCTTGTGGTTTGATATAGTTAGAGTGTAATTTAAAGGCCTCAAATAAAGACCTAAATTATTGAAAGACCAGTACACAAGTTAAACTAGTTCTTGTCATCACTTGAAGACATTATCTCTCTGCAAGGATACAAATTCACAGGCACTAGTCACTCCTAGATTGTCTCACAATGGATTATTATTAATCTTGAGCATTGGCAGTGAGTATTATCAAGATAGTTGAGAGTCAAGACCTGAGCAAGGCAGGAATAATCAAGTCAAGGCTTCACCCGAGGTGCACATTTTTCAACAGGAATCACTGGATAGCAATGAGGGAAATGAAACTCATCTTGTATTCTCTTTCAAATGTTGAGCACTGGGTCCACTTGCAGTTCTCATCACAACCTGCACTTGAATTGATATAATACCGTAAGGATAGAAAAGTAGCCTAAGGCACTTTTCAGAGCTGTAAGGAGAAAATGTATGCTGAGCAAAGAAGGAGTTTGGAAAGGGTGAGCAGAAATATGGTTAAGTAGATGAGTTTTAAAGGCTCTCTGGTAAATGTCAGCAAGCTCAATACAAATTAATAGATCTCTGATGGTTCCCTGGGATGGAATGCACAGCAACACTGGGCAATCCTTTTAAACAATTAGGAAAGATTTTATGGCATTGTTTTATAGCCTTGGCTAACAGATATAAAGCAGTGAACTCCACAGTTCTTGAGCATTATTTGGTGGTCCACAGCAAGAATGCCAGTGAGAACTCTGCCACGACCATTTCTGGTAGCCCTGGTAGGGTTAAATCCCAGTAGACACTAATCTACCTGCCATGGGATAAACATGATTTAGGAGATGAGAATCCTTCCTCTAAGAGCTTCCAATGTGAGGGTTGGAAACTCTTCCATCTCCAGCAGTGTGAAAGGGGGCATTGGTCACTGCTAGTGCTGCAATATATCCTGGAGATAGGGGTAAAGCTGGAGGCTTGGAGAAGTGGTAAGTAAGGCTTCAAGGTGGGAGTGGAGTCTGGCCACGTGGATGGAAGGCAGGGGTAATTTACAATGCGAGTGACCTGCTCTCCATGGAGTACAGGGTGTGTAATCAGATCCACCCCCTCACTGAGCCTGTAAC
Organism: Hemiscyllium ocellatum; assembly: GCF_020745735.1. Classification (NCBI taxonomy): domain Eukaryota; kingdom Metazoa; phylum Chordata; class Chondrichthyes; order Orectolobiformes; family Hemiscylliidae; genus Hemiscyllium; species Hemiscyllium ocellatum. The sequence continues at coordinate 46,020,950 of NC_083414.1, read as the reverse complement.
TAGGCTGCTATGGTCTGCCTGGGTGTCTCACCACATGACATAGGTTTCATTGCCTCTTCCTGAATACTAGCACCAATGGGATGAGGCTCTCAGTTGGACATATAGAATTTTAATTGGCTGAGAGATGGGAAAATCACCCAATCTTCTCCTCCTTTGACTGAATCTAGGCTAGACAGAAAGGTAACCAACTCTCCAATCCCAGACCTCTGCCTGATTAAATGACAACCCCTCCACCAGGGGCATTCAGTTCCACACTGGTGATTTATTAAAAGAGCCATTAGTTAGGAATTAATTTCAAAATGAAGAGAGAACTTGTATTAATAAAGTTGTATGACATAAATTTGAATGAACAGATTATCAGTTGTGAGTTCTTGATCTTCAAAAATCTTTTCTGCTCAGCCTTTTGAAGTGGTATATTAGCTTTAGTCATTTTGGATTGTGTCTTTCATCTCTGGGGATGCTTTTGACTTCTGCAGAGTGATTGAAATTGAAAGAAAATATACACAGTACTTCTGGTGGTCGTTTGAACGTCTTGTGGTTGCTGGGCAGTTTGATTATATCTTATTTTCACATTCCCCTTGGCTTTTGCCTGTTGTGGTATTATGAAGATATTGTTGTAGAAATGGAGGTAGTTTAATACTCCAGTGTCTATCCTTGTTGCAATATGGGGAAGTGTTGCAGTGACCATAAAAAGGTAGAGTAGTTTGAAGCTGTCCATAAAGTGTTCTAGTAAGTATTTAAAATGTATTTGTTTCCAACCAACTATCCTCACTGAACAGAACAGGACTTCAATCATGGAATCCCTACAGGTCAGAAAGAGGCCATTTGGTCATCGGTCAACACTGACACTCCCAACAGCATCCCACCTAGACTCAGTGCCTCACCCTATCCCTGTAATGTTGCATTTCCCATGGCTAATCCACCTAATCCCCGCACACTACATGGCAAATAAACATAGCCAACCCACCTAACCTGCATATCTGTGGACTGTGGGAGGAAACCAGAGCACCCGGAGGAAACACACGCAGACATGGGGAGAAAGTGCAAATTCTACACAGACAGTTGCCCGAGGCTGGGATTGAATGTGGCTCCCTGGTGCTGTGAGGCAGCTGTGCTAACTAGTGGTTAGATCTAACTAATCGGATCACATGGTCACAGCTCAGAGGCTGTTCCTGATGTGCTGAATTTAAATTCTTCCTAGTTATATTTTACCACTTATCCAAATGTTATTTCATAAATCTTGTGCTGGTTTAATATATTAATTTTAGGATTTGAACACATAATTTGTTGTCCATACCTTGACCTCCTCTATGACCGAAAGATTTTGTCCCCAGGAGACGTTAGATCAGACTTTCCAAGGAGTTGTAATTTCATTCAGATTACCATTCTGGACCTTTTTTAATATGAGAAAAGGGAGCTTCACATTTCAGACAGGAGATTCTACTCAGGCCTCCCTCAGAAATGTGAAGTCATAGTTTAATTCTGTCAGTACTTTGATAGCATCGAACTGTCAGAGGAAGGCAAACCATGACTCTTTATCACAGCAGTCAGCTGCTGTCTCCTGACGTAAGGTTCCTGTCTGCCACTTTGACAGCTGCTGTCAGTCCATAAATACATAAGGTAAGTTTAATGTTGAGATGCTGGGAGGTTAGGATGCCAGGGGTAGTGGGGAGGGTATCAGGAGTATCATGCCAATTGAATAGGGCTGGAGTGCCTGGTAAGTTGGGTACTACCTGGTACAGGAACCAACTGGGGAAATGTGTAGGATGCCAGATAAATAAGGGGTAGATTGCCAGGTAACTTGAATGCCAACTTGCAGATCATTTCAGAGAACACCTCTGGGACACCTGCACCAACCAACCCCACTGCTCTGTGACTGAACACTTCAACTCTTCCTCCCACTCCGCTAAAGACATGCAGGTCTTGGCCGTCCTCCATCACCAAACCCTAACCACCTGACACCTGGAGGAAGAACGCCTCACCTTCTGCCTTGGGACCCTGCAACCTCATGGGATTAATGTGGAGTTCACCATTTTCCTCAGTTCCCACCCCCTTACCCATGCCTCAAACTTAGCACCACCCTCTTGAGTTGTCCATCATCCTTTCCACGTATCCGCTCCATCCTCCTCTCTGACCTATCATTTTCTCCCTCACCTTCATCTACCTATCACATTCTCAGCTACCTTCCCTTCGGCCCTGCCCCCTCCCATTTATCTTCCAGCCCCAACCTATAATCCTCATTCCTGATGAAGGGCTTATACCTGAAATGTCAATTCTCCTACTCCTTGGATGCTGTCTGACCGGTTGTGCTTTTCCAGCACCTCATTCTTGACTCTGATCTCCAGCATCTGCTGTCCTCACTTACTCCCTGTGGAGGGTAGGGAAGGCTCATATTCAGGAGGGGATGAGGAGCTGGGGTTGGGTTGTGTGTTTCGGGTCGGGTGAGGATTTGGTGAGGATTTGGTAAGTGGCGATTGTTATTGGGATGGATGTGAGTTAAGTAAGGGGTCTGTTTAATAGTTACTCAGAAATTAGACTATGCTTTTAATAATATAACTTTTCTTGAATAACTATTGTATTTCATTTCACTGGAACTGTCTGAAATAAATGGAGACTTTTGGACAGCTCCAGGTGTTCCAATGGACAGACCCAATAGAAAATTCAGTTTGGAGTAATTTCTTCAAATTGTACTGTGGGGATTCCATGTGGTCTCCATGTACAACAGACACCTGCGCTGCTGTAAGGATTGTGTGGTCAGCTGAACATTCAGGTCATTCTTTCTGCATTACTTTTTCTAACCCTTTAAGAATTTTAAGTTTTAATGAATATCATTCTTTTTTCTAAACTCGAGGAAATACAGACCCGGTCTCTTCAATTTCTCCTGAAAGGGCTACCCTTCCATCCCATGAATTAGTCCAGTGAATCTCCACTAAAATCTCTTCATGAAAATTGTATCTTTCATCAGGTAAAGTGACCAAATTCCATACAGTACACGAGGTGTGGTCTCACCAAGGTTCTATACAATTGAGAGAAGACATCTTTACTTTTGTACTCAAATCCTCTTTTAATGAAGGCCAACATACTATTTGTGTCCTTTTTGCTACCTGCATATAAATGAACTGAAACCTGTAACCCATTCTAAAAGATGAAAGACTTAACAGCAAAATAGGTTTGTTCAATATATCATTTCAGTTGCATGCCACCATGGTCTTTTGCTATGAATTCTGTGTCTTATGATCCTGCTCCACAAATACCTTACGAAAGAGCAGTGCTCCGAAAGCTAGTGCTTCCAAATAGACCTGGTGGACTATAACCTGGTGTTGTGCAATTTTAAACTTTATTCATCAGACAGTTTGGGGGTGGTGGGTGGTGGTAGGGGTTGTGTTATCCTCATGTTGAAGAAATCAGGTTTCCAATGATTTGAACAAGGCTTTGAGTCTGGAAAACAAAATCTCTCAGTCAAACCCAGTGGTGAAAGTCTATTTTGGGGATTACACATCACCTTGCCGGGAATGGAAAAGGGAAGCAGAAAGAGAATGGCTCCTCAGGAATTAAGTGCTCACCTAACTGCCTGCATAAAGCATAATTGTGGAGGGCCTTTCAGTCATTTCAAAATGTTACAGTGAAAGTCTTTATAATTTCTCTGGAATTAAAAATTACCGACAAAAATTAATATTTAGTTAACGTTGATTTCAATTATTGTTATAGAAAAAATTCTTAGAAATGATGTGATCGTCATGATATTGCTGGAAATTAAAATATCTTTTTAAATGTTATCTGTCTCTATGTGGATCATAACAATGAACAACCCTCCAAAATTAAAAGTCTAGAATGTATAGTCTCAGCAAACCTTTGAAGGAACACCAGGTTAGTTTCACAAACATGAACATCAAGCTCTCATGAAGGTGATGCACAATTACTTCTGGCTGTTGTTAATTAGTGATAGAACTGATTTGTTTGGTAATTTTTTATTTGTTCTCAAGCTATTTTTAATATTTATATTGGTGATGAAGTAAGACCAGGACTTGCAAGGTTGGATTGAACAAGTGTCATTGGATACATGTAGTAGGACAAGGGCATGACCTTTGCACTTTTAGTATTTTCAGATGAGAAGATAGGTTCAGGTGAGGCATGGTTTGATGGTTGATCTCTTAGAAATCTGGAGTACTCTCCACTTCATGCTCCTCCATTTCTGGTTCTAGTTGGATGTCTTGCTGTCCAGATGAGAATGGGGCCTGATCTCTGGCACTTATGCAGCATATAATCTTCAGGCTGGTTATCCACTCAGGAGGGTATTGTAAAGCTCTTCCAAAACAGTCCAGATAATAAAACTGCTGCTTCTGTGCACAATGATTATTTGTTCAGTTGGTATTTTTGGAGGCAACATAGTTTGGATTATAGACCATCTTAATCTTTGTGAGTCATGAGCTCTGTCCTGTGAGGATCATCCTTGTGTTCCTGTAGCCAGTCTATAACCTGAGTGCCTTGCTGAAATAGAGATGTCACTGAGGACTTCATTGTGAAGAATGAAAACCTCATAGCTTAAAATTCATAATTCATAATAGGTTTGTGGCAGTGGTTACAATCCCAGCTGCATATTGAGAAAGTGACATCTGTTTGTGTTAATGTTGATAAAAATTTATGTGAATAAAGATGCCAGCCTGATGATAGGACACACACATACAATTTGAGTGTGGTCTATGGCAAGCTTTTCCATGGGAAGCCTGCTGAAATAACTGCACAGAGGCTGGTATTCCATCGCCAAGTCACTCTTTATATATGTGTACACTGGTTGTGGCCAGCCAGCTTGGAATTAGTCTCTGAACTGAGCAGATTGTGAATCCTCTGTTTATATTACACACACACACATACACACTCTTTCGCAAGCACTCACACCCACATACACACATTCACTCAGTCTCTCCTGCACACACACACATTAAGTTTATGGGGTGAATTTGTACTTGCAGAATTACATTTTATTTTGCTCAAAAACTGCATAAATCCATGTAAGATTCTGTAAGTCCCACTTTAGAAATAGAACAAGTCTGACTCAACAGAGTCAGAACGCAGACAGACTTTAACCTCATACCTTTAATGCATTGTCTGAGCTGAGATGACACCTATTAGAAAAGCTGAAGCTATTTTGAGAATGTAACTTAAAAGTAACTTAAATGGGATATAAAAGCAGCACATTCTCAAGCTAGTATTAATATTTAGATGAAAAAGATGAAAAACTTAATCTAAATTTGTTTAATATATCATTACAGCTCCATGACACTGTAAGCCTTTTGCAATAAATTCTGTCTTACAGTCCTGTTCCACAACCACCTGATGAAGAGGCAGTGCCTCAAAAGCTAGTGCTTCCAAATGAACCTGTTGGACCATAACCTGGTGTTGTGTGATTTTTATCTCTGTTTATATTTTTTCTTTTTTTAAAATTTTTTAAGCAGTGCCTTTACGCTCCTGTTTATTATTTTATTTATTATCTCTGTTTATATTGTTCAGTCAGGGCTTTCCCGATTGGTGTCGGTTAACAACCCCAATCAAGAATTTCGTAGTCAATGAGATCCACCTTATTCTAATCACTGCACCTGCCAAGTGGGAAGCACCTTGTGTTCTCATATCCAACTTCACTTTGATCATGGTGAATGGGTTGTAAATACTCCTTGCTGGTGTTGGAAACCTCATTAACATCCCCAAATCATCAATGCAAACTGTGTGATAATACTTACGATACTCGGTGTTACCTGAATGGAGCATTTAAATGGCAAACTAGAGGATCCTGATTAATTTGGATCACAAATGATATGTTTGTTTGCAAACTACTTTGAATCAGTAAATGCTTCTAGTATATAGAAAGATAAAATGGATAAAACAGTGGCTGGATTTCTTGGCAAATACAAATAGCAATAAGATTTTTTAAGAATTAACCTGCAAAGTGGCAATTTTATAAATGATTTATTTTACACACACCAGTGCCCGAAATCTTTGCATAACTGAATGTGTTTCAAATGTGAAAAAAACAAACCTTTAATATTGAAATTGCTGTTTTGTTTTTATTGTTTTCTGCTATTCGTTTCAAATGTTGTTTTAATTCCATTGTGGAAAATAACTTGTGCTTATATTGCACCTGCAATCTACGTAAGCTTAAGGCACGTACTGGGGAGAAGGTGAGAATGATGAGATAGGCAAAAAGTTGAGAAGATAATCAAATGCATGTTTGAAGAAAAGTGTTGAGAAGCATTTTTTTTGCTAAGCTTCTGCTGTGACAGCAGCAGGTGATTTAACTTGGAGAAAGTCTCCTTTGTGAAATAAAGACAGCAATTCCATTGCTATACAGTGAGTGTTCCCTGAATCCTTACTGTGGGTATAGTCTCCTCTTTATCACTTGTTCTCGCATTTTGCAGAGTCCCTTGCTGCTCCTGTATATCTTTAAAGCTGCAGTTAACCTTGCCAGATCATCTAAGGTTATTGATGAACTGTTAACAGCAACAGTGGAATCTTCTTGCCTGGTGATACCATGGGTGAGCTTGGTACATACTGGATGAGGGTAGGCGCTTTCCCAATAATGTAAAAGTGGTTTTCTTAAAAATGCAGGGTCTTAATTTGAAAAGGTGTTTCAGAGTTTTCCATTGTTCTTTCATGTGTGCTGGATGCCCATTAAGAACACTAAACCAATATGACAGTAGCACACATACATTGAGTGCATTCTTCATGCATCAGCGTATCTGAGATTTATGCACGACGTTTGCTGCTTTGACTCTATCTAATTGGTTACTGATTCAAAAAAACTCTAAACAATTTATTAAACGTTTGACTTTAGTGAATCCATGCTCACTTTAAGTAGCTCTTGCTTTCCTAATTGCTTATTTTATTTTTAAGTATAGATATTAAGAGTTTGCTCACATTTGACATTGTTCAATTGAAAACTTGTTGCTCTGCCTTTATAAGAAAACAATTCGGAAAAGTAAACTGGGGAGATTTTTCTTTGAGGAGAAAGTGAGGTCTACAGATGCTGGAGATCAGAGCTGAAAATGTGTTGCTGGAAAAGCGCAGCAGGTCAGGCAGCATCCAAGGAACAGGAGATTTGATGTTTCGGGCATAAGCCCTTCTTCAGGAATGAGGAAAGTGTGTCCAGCAGGCTAAGATAAAAGGTAGGGAGGAGGGACTTAGGGGTGGGGCGATGGAGATGCGATAGGTGGAAGGAGGTCAAGGTGAGGGTGATAGGCCGGAGTGGGGTGGGGACGGAGAGGTCAGGAAGAAGATTGCAGGTTAGGAAGGCAGTGCTGAGTTGCCAGGAATGCAACAGCACTCAGAACAACAGAATAATTTCAGATCAAAAAAGTCACATTGAGTTATAAAAATCATAAATTTGATAATCTCTGAGCATCAGATTCCCAGATCTACTTAATTTGAGAAAGACTGTATTGAGCCCTTTAACAAAATTTACCTTGAATATTTATGACATATTTAAAATAAACGTTATACTGATGTATTAGCTCAGCACGACTTTCAATGTTGAAACATTTAGCAGTGTTGCAAGTGTATATTGACTTACATGTTTCCTTACATGTTATGTGCTGGAAATTTAATGTTTCACTGTTAAGAAGTAGAAAAATGGCCAGATGTCTTGGATGTGAAGCCATTTCCTTGGCAAAAATCCGATCTTTCCAAAATGCAACATTTTGTTATCAGTCACAAGAGCTGAAATCAAGCCAATCTTGCTTGTTAGAACTTGATGCATACATGTTAAGATTTTGATCCCTTGGAGACTGACCTACAATGGCACTCTCTCATTTAACAGAGTTCTGAGAGACTTCACGATTGGACCTATAAAAATTTAAATGTTAAACTAGTGGATCCTGATTAATTTGGAGCACAAACGGCATGTTTGTTTACTAACCACTGTCAAATCAGTAAATGCGTCTAGTGTATTGAAAGATAAAGCAGATAACACACTGGCTGAATTAGTTGGCAAATCTAAGTACCAATAAGAAATTTTTAAGAACTATTTTTAAGAACTAGAATTTTGAAGTGGCAATCTGCAAATAATTTCTTTTACATATACCAGAACTCTTTGCATGACTGAATGCGTTTCAAATATGAAAAAAGCAAATCTTTAATTATGAAATTATTGTTTTGTTTTTATTGTTTTCTGCCATTCATTACAAATGTTGTTTTAGTTCCATTATGTCAAAAATAACTTGCACCTATATTGCACTTGTAATTTACATAAGCTTGAGACACATATTGGGGGAAAAGGCAAGAGGATAGGATAGCTAAAGAAGTTGAGGAGATCATCAAATGCATGGTTGAAGCTAAGTGTTGAGAAGCATGTTTTGAATGTTGACAGAAGTAGAGCAAGGTGTGACATTCAGTAAAAGTTATCTAAAGAGAAGAGATAAACAATTGAAAGTCCTGCTATTGATGATTGAGTTAATGGACAATGGGTATGTATAGCAATCATAATTAGAGGATTATAGAGTGAGAGCTCTGGAGTTAGTGACGGAGCTAGAATGGGCAACACTACAAAGGGATTTGAAATTAAAAATGATGATGTCAACTCACTGGAGCTGAGTAACAATGCCAGTCTCAACATCCACAACATTGCCAAAGTTCCACTTTTTGCGGTCTAATTTATTCATAATTCCATTTCCCAAATCATATTCCATAACACCTGGTATGGGATAGTATGCAAATAATATGATATCTTGAGGAAGTTTGTGGTTTATATAGGATGATGTTTAGGAGGCTTTCAAGAAAACCTTTGTGAAATTTCAGAATGCATAGAGATGAATAACTTTTCAATTTCAGAGATAGTAAGAGTGAAGAAGAAGCAAAAATCGTCAATGTCATCAAGGTGGTTTGGATTAGCTGACCTTGAATTTAATATATCTTTTCTACATCCAGAATAGAGGCCTATTACCTGAAGGAATCTGCCATTTGAGAGAATAACAGTCAAGCGTTATAGATGAAACATGGCAATTCAATGCAACAACTGAATAATTTATCGATGAATGAAACCTGATTTCCCACTGACAGATTTGTGGGGCTAAAGGATTATTTTATTTAGAGTAAAAGGCAACAAATCAATTACAATAATATGAAGAAACTTAATTTTCACTTATTGAAGATCTCATTTGCTCTTTTTTATTGATCAACTCTGTAACATCAAATAGTTCTTACTTAATTTCCATTTCTGTTATTCTTTGCTTGAGCCAGCAACATAAAAAGCATTCCCTGAGTGAAAAGTACTTTAGAAATAATTCATGAAAACTTGTTGTATTAGGGAAAAAGACAAGAAATGATGATTGTGTTCATTGCTGAGGTTGCGGTGGGATTGTCACCTTCTCAGATTGTAAAGGTCATAAACCAAAGTCAAAAGTTTGACTGAAACAACAAAAGTGTGGTAAATGTGGAACCTGGGAGGAATCAACAATAGGAAATGGTTAATATTTTGTAGTAAATAAATACATATTTTCAGAAACTATGGAAAGAATTGGCAGAGTCTGCTTACAAACCAATCATTTCTGGTCACACGTTCATATCTGACCAGAGTCCCGATTCAATTTGTACGCACAAAGGGTTTGTGAAATACTTTTGCCACCTGCTAGGTGTCAATATCCATTTTTCATTTACTCTTATGGAGATTCACAGTCTCAGGAAGGAGACAGTTCTGAGGCAGAAGGATAAATGGCCTCCTTGGCTTGTGAATCTGAACAGTGATTTGCTTTACTGAACTACAGTGCAATGGTTCTCTTTCTAATCTTACTGAATCAAAGAGTACAGAAATGGGTTTCCTTGGTACTTTTGAACTCTGAGTGTTGGTTATCATTATTATGCTACCACGATATTAAGAATCTAGGTCCAAACAACTTCGAGGAGCCATGTTGGCTTGAATAAAGGAAGTCAAAGCTGCAAGTCTTAAGCATTTTTTTTCTCAAGAGCTAATTCTTAAGTATGCATTTTCTTTTGTAGATAGGTATGTATTGCAACAGATATAACTAAAATACTACAGAATGATTTTTAAGGGGTTTGCTGAGATTGCCACAGTGCTTTTGATTTAATTCATTTCTGAATGCCCTGGAATTTTTATCAACACTGGACTGGCCAGGTGGTGAGCTGGAGGCACAGCAGGGGACAGATTTGTTGGCTTGAGATCTAAAGCTTTGCTTCTGATGGAAATTCATTAAAAACTTCTGAAGTAGGTCTGTGTAATGTCATTGAAAAGAAAACCAGTGTTTTTTTTTGCTGCTGGGAAATGGTGTAAAGTTTTGCTAGCCAGGTGTTCTGAGGTTGTTGGTTTAGGCTCTCTTGCTGCTGGCTGCAGGAAAAAGAAGCAACTATAATCCTGGATCCTTATTTATCATGTGTGTAACAGTTATGCAGCTTAAACTGTCTTGTTTAATTGTGTATGGAGCAAAGCCTGCTGAAATTGGCATAATTATGCATATTATTGAGACAGTTTCCAGCATGGCATGTTGCCTAGACTGTAGTGAAGTGAAAACTGGCTTTCTGCGTATTAACGAACTAGTTTTGTTTTATCAAACTGTGTCAAGTAGCCCACACAAGTTGAGCACAATATAAATGTCAAAACCCGCTGCGAGAAACTCAAGAGTAGGTACTCTGCCACTGATTCAAATTATACCCTTTGTGTGTTTTCTTCGCTGGTTAGGCACTGTCTCCATTGGGAGCTTAGTTATTTTAGTGAAGAGCTACTCATTTTTCTTTGCATAAGAAGTTAGCAATTAGTCCATTGTAAGATCTGTCCAAATGCTTCCTCTCACTTTCATTCTCTTTCCTTTTACAGATTAGCCCTTCAAGTCCATTGCAACATATGTAGCGATCAGAGCAATTCCACCTATGCCAAATATCTCTGTACAAATGCTACATCTGTGCAGTAATGGTGCCTGGGACAGATCCGAAACAATGACGGTACGCTGGCAGATCTTCCACTGCCTGAGGATTGGCACACCAGGGAGTTCAGCTTAAACACTGCACATCTGTTGTAAAACAAGCAGAATGTATTGTAAAGTATTTCCCAGCACTGAATGTTATAGATTTGATAACATCTGTATTTGATGTTCTAGAATACGCAGAGGTGATAACTATTTTCCCCCTATGTTTTGCTCTCCGTATATTGAAGCAACTTCATTAACCTTCAATAAACTATCAATAGGTACTTAGAAACCTTGAAGATGCCACTCAAGGAGACGGGATTTACATGCTCCTACTATATACGGAAACATTTTCACGAAGGAGTATTTTTTTCTGCCAAGATATTTTGTAAAAACTGTTTAAAAGCCTCTCATACTTTCCTTTAATTTTGTAGTATGTGATTAAAGGCCAATTTTATGAGAAGAAACCAGTTCAACCTGGAGTAAGAATGGAAAATGCAGAACCTGTTATAGCTGGTCTGTCGACGTTAATTCACTCATGGGATGTGGTATTGTTGACAAGGCCAGAATTATTGCCCATCTTTTATTCCCTTGAGAACGTGGTGGTCAGCTGCCTTCTTGAACTGTTGCTGTCCATGTGGTGTAGGTATGCAAACTGTGTGGAGTAGGAATGGAATTCTTGAACTTTAACCCAGCAGCTGTGAAGGAATGGCAATATACTCCCAAGTTAGGATTGAATGTGACTTGGAAAGGAACTTTTTGAAGTGGATATTCTCATATGACTTCTGCCCATGTCCCTTTAGTGGTGGAAATCAGTGGTTTGGAAAGTGTCATGCCAAGATGCCGTCATAAGTTATGGCATTGTGTCTTGTGGTGAAAGGAATGAATATTTAAAGTTGTGGATGGGTGTGGATCAAGCAAACTACTTTGTCTTGGAGGACGTCAACCTTCTTGAGTTTTGTGGCAGTTTCACAATATTTATTTGGGCGATGCAGTTATTCCTCAAGGTATGGATGGTGTTGGATTCAGCAATGAAAATGCCTTTGAACATCAAGGGGAAACATTTAGTTCTCCCTATTTGGAAATGATCATTATGTGGCACTTATATGTTGCAAATGTTCGTGCCATTTATAAACCCAAATCTAAATATTCTCTAGGAGTTGCTGTGTGCAAACTTAGACTGTTTCATTATGAAGGGAGTTGTGTTGGGAATAAATACTGTACAGTTATCAGTAAACATCTCAGCTTCTGATCTTATGATGAAAAGAAGCATTCATCATTGATGAAGCAATTGACTAGTCTTAGGACTCTACCTTGAAAACTTCTATCACAATGTTCTGGTTGAGTAATTGACCTTCAATAACTGCAATCATCATCCCTTGTACTAAGTATGCCTTCAGTCATGGAGAGATTTCTCCTTGAACTTCCTGATTTGAATTGAGCTAGGATCCTTGATGTCACACTTTCCAAACATTCCTTTACTGTCAATGGAAGTCATTCATATTTCATCTCCAGAATCAGCTCCCATGTCCATATTTGGAGAAAGATTGAAATGAAGTCTGGAGACAAATTGTCCTTCTGGAACCAAAACTGAGCACTGATGGTCAGGCAATTAGTAAGTAGCTGTCATTTGATAACACTGTTGATGACACCTCCCAATACTTTGCTGATAATTGTAAACCGATCTGTGGAATAATAATTGACCGGATTGGATTTTTCCTGCTGTTTGTGGACAGAACATACTTGGACAACTATCCATTTTTTTCAGGCAGTTGCCAATGTTTTTTTCTGCAGTGGAGCAGCTTGGATGGAGAGAGTGTGACAGCTTTTGGGACTCATAGAGTTTGCACTTCATATTCTTGTGCCATGAATTCAATTAGCTGAAGACTGGCATTTCTAGGGAGTGATGGAGGCCAAAGTGGATCATCTATTTATGACTGCTCCCAGCTGAAAATAGTTCCAAATGCTTCAACCTTGTCTTTTGCACTGATATGCTGTATTCTTCCATCGCTGAGGATGGAGAGGTTCGATACAGAGCCTTTTCCTTCCTTCAGCTGTGTAATTATCCATCACCATTCTTAATTGGATGTAACAGGGCTACAGAGCTTTGATCATGTCCATTGGTTGGGGATCAGTTACCTCTGCTGTATCTTCAGCAGGTTTGTAGCATATTTGGGCTATGCCAGTTACTGCTCCTGACATATCATCTTACACACCTTGTTGTGTCAGTATTGGTACCCTGATTAGTACCTGCCACCCTCCTTCAGTGAATGAACCAATATTCCTCCACATTGACTACAATTTGCAAGAATCTGTGTGTGCAGTAAAGGATTTTTTTTAACCCATGATTGATCTTTTGTCATCAGATACTGTGGGGTTAAGTGTCAATGCTATGGACTCCCATGGGAATTCCCACCTGAATTCCCAGCAACTCTGCCAGGGGCCTGTCCTGCAGGAGGGTCAGGTTGTACTCAGGAGTGGCGATGGAGGAATCTGAAATCAGCTGTAGAATGAAATTATTCTGGGTGTGGAACAACATCAAGGTGGAAGGCAGCTCTTCCAATTTTGACACAAGTCCAAAAGTGTTAGTTAGAATCTGATAGTCAATTAGGTTATTATTCTGATAAATGGTCCAACCTATAACATTGACTCCTGATGAAGGGCTTATGCCCGAAACGTCAAATTTCCTGTTCCTTGGATGCTGCCTAACCTGCTGTGCTTTAACCAGCAACACATTTTCAGCTGTGATCTCCAACATCTGCAGACCTCATTTTTCACCCCAACCTATAACATTGACTTGACTTTCTCATACTGATGATGAATAATCTTCTGTACAGTTGCAGCAGTTTATTTGCTTAATTTGTCTGTAATGTGCTGTCATTTCTGATGAGAAAAGTCAATTGTCAATCTTATTGTATTCCAATTTGCTTGAATTTGGAAAAAGTGCAGATAGCTTTGAAAAGTGTTAGTGCCTTAGTCTTTAAAATTCCATAGAACTATGGGCACTTGCAACTGTTGCAAACCGTGGCACACAATAGGATATTGGCTCTGTATACTAATTCAGTTGTTTGCAGTTGTGGTTCTGTTCGCCGAGCTGGAAGTTTTTGCTGCAAACGTTTCGTTCCCTGGCTAGGGAACATCATCAGTGCTATTGGAGCCTCCTGTGAAGCGCTGCTTTGATGTTTCTTCCGGTATTTATAGTGGTTACCACTGTAAATACCGGAAGAAACATCAAAGCAGCGCTTCACAGGAGGCTCCAATTGCACTGATGATGTTCCCTAGCCAGGGAATGAAACGTTTGCAGCAAAAACTTCCAGCTCGGCGAACAGAACCACAACAACGGACACCCGAGCTACAAATCTTCAACCAGACTTCAGTTGTTTGCAGTTTCCTATTGTCCAATGAAAGTTAGAAGGCATTTTGCAATGCTGTCACAATAACTCAGTATATATGTTGTTTTCCTAATCGCAGTGATTGACATGCTGTAAAGTCTGTTGGAAATGGCTGTTAACATTATCAGATATTTTGGAATCATATTAGATGTCTTCAGCTTACACGATTCTAAAATATTTCATACACTGTTTTAGATTTCATATATAAGCTAAACAGAGTGTCTCGAAAGCCAAAAGTAAAGTCTAATACTTGAACAAAACTTCTGAAAATAAATATTTGAGAACTGAGAAATTCAAATGACAAATTTCAAGCACAATCATTGAAATATTGAGTTGATTAATAATCCTCCTTGATTAGACATGATTAGAGGAAGAAAAATCTCTACTCATGACAATGAGCTTGACATCTGGAATCATTTGAAAGACAATTCTCCAATTTTTCACAAGCCCCATGCAATATTGAGATTCCCTGGATATACCCAAGAATATCAATAAACTAGAAAAATGGCAAAAACTTATACTTAAGTAGTGCTTTTAGAAAATTCCTAAGGTCTTGGTGAATTTAAATTTTCAAATCAGCTTTTGTTCACCTTAAATTTAAATCTAAATAAGAAAAGGAAACTAGCAGCAGACATTGCTGTGACATCAGTTGAATATTGCTTGCACCTACACTTCCTACATTAAGAAGCAGAGTAATATGTTTACCAATGCTTTCCTTTCACAAATTTATGTTTTAATTCAGGGATACCAGGAATTTCAATTACTTGAAATGGGAATTAACTAAATGAATAACGAGTTGGGCAAGGTGTTGAAGAGTATCTGTGGAAGTAAGGGAGTGATTAGTGAGATCACAAAGGGAGAAGAAAAAACTGATGAGGAAAATGAAAATAATTACAATGTATATTACAATGTTACTTCAAAATACTGTAAACACAATTGAAGTTATTTAAGAATGAGTGTACTTGGCTGCAATATGCCCTGAAACCTCCTATGGAGGTGACAACACAATTTTAATTTCTGCTTTAAGATTGTAAACTACTTTGCAAGATACATAGCTTTCATGTTGTTAAATGCTTAATGATTTTTTGGCTTAACTTTTTCATTTTTTATAAATGTATATATTCAACAAAATGTGAAAACAGTTGATAGAAATTAAAATTTTACACACTTCAGCAAATATGTATTTGTTTATGCATTACTGTTTAGATCTATTCACACAACTCATAACATGTATCATTCACTTGTTCTATCTGAATGTTTACATAGAAAATAATTTTTAATGCAGCAACTTGTATGCACAAAGGAATGATTTATTTAAAATGAATTTAATTTCACGTATAGATGGAATTATATAAGGTAGCTGCAAATGTTAATGTTTGATGTATCTTTTTGAGAGATTGTATATGTGATCAAAGTGCTAAGAATGTTATCATGTTCATTTTTGACCTTGCAGTTCTTCTCATTAAAGATGGTAAAGTTATCTAAAGAAGTCACCTGCTTCTGAATATGCTAAATAAAATTAGAATTTTATTATTCAGCTTGATTTTTTATACAATTTGGCAAGTATCATAATTAATTCTAATAATTAAGTCACAAATCAAATATCAAAACTTGATTCAAAGTTTGTGAGAAGATTTGTAGCTCGGATGCTCGTTGTTGTGGTTCTGTTCGCTGAGCTGGGAATTTGTGTTGCAGATGTTTCGTCCCCTGTTTAGGTGACTCCTCAGTGCTTGGGAGCCTCCTGTGAAGTGCTTCTGTGATGTTTCCTCTGGCATTTATAGTGGTTTGAATCTGCCGCTGTGCTTTGACCTGGGCCCAATATACCGACCACTGCAACGGACAGCTGGAACTGACAACCGGAAGCGGCAGATTCAAACCATATAAAACCGGAGGAAACATTACAGAAGCGCTTCACAGGAGGCTCCCAAGTACTGTGGATGTCACCTAGACAGGGGATGAAACGTCTGCAACACAAATTCCCAGCTCGGCGAAAAGAACCACAACATCAAAACTTTAGTTCCTAATGATAATAGCTTATTGAAAAGTGGCAAAGGTTAGTTGTTGGTCAACACATTGAACCTTATTATTAAAACATGCAGTCACCTAGATGATCACAGTTCCAATATACAGTATACAGTCATGAAGAGAAGAATTTACCATTGATCACAAAGAAAGTTGACAACAGTAATCTTATGATCTCTATGGCATCAAAATCCCCTTTTCTCACATTAGTTTGAATCTGCTGTGAAGTCCAGGATACATCTCTGCCTTTAGCAACAATGAAGTCATCAAATAGGATCAGCAGTCAATCATATTTATGTATTTTTACAAAGATAGAGTAAAATACCCAGATTATCCTTGACCTTTAATGACAGTTTACAGATAAGAGAATAAATGGGACATACATAATGAATTACAGTAGAAACTAGAATGTCATCAACATATTCAAAAATATAATTTAAAGGTGTGATTTTTTTTGTGATTATAGCAGAGACTTGGGATTTCTTGAACGTAAGATTGGGTTTCCAGAACCAGGAAGCGATTTCAATCATAATTATGAATTTTGTATGGAATCAAAAATTCAATCATGCCTCATTCAGCAAAGTATAACTTTTTCAGCAGGACTTATAGTGTTAAAGGGCAAGCTCCAGTCAGTTCAATGAAATATGCTTGATTACCATCTGTAGGTATTTCAACATTGAAGAAACTTAGAATCACCAACAGAAACATTTATTGTTAGCTGTTCATGTATGGATTTGAAATGCTACTGTTAATTTCAGAGGAGTGATGACAATGAATGATTGAAGTTTTACTGTAATTAACATGATAATGGGCCAATGTAATTTTGTTATCCAACTGTACTTTATACACTGACAGCAATAAATCATAAAAGTGCAGAGAAATTGTCATAGTCATTTAAAGAGATCAAGACCGTACTGAAGAAATGTGCACAAAGTGACATTGAGCCATGGTGACAGGGATGGTAGGAGATTACTCAGGCCAGTAAACTAGCCAGTTTATAATAATACTTGATATGTTTTTTATTTCTTCATGGGATATGGTTGTCATTGGCTAGACCAACACTTAATGCCCATACCAACTTGCCCTTGAGAGGTGATGAGCTGCCTTCTTCAGTCTCGGCACTTCATGTGGAGTAGGTTCACCTGCAGTGCTTTTAGGCCTAGAATTCTAACAGTTTCACCAAGCAACAGTTAAGAAACAGTGATATAATTCCATGTCAGGATTATGTGTGGCTGAGAAGGGACTTGTAGGCAGCGGCGGTGTTCTCTTATCCTTGATCTTGCAGGTGGTAGTGATCATAGCTTTGGAAGTTGCTATCACATGAGCCTTAGTAGCAATGCATCTAGTTGATGGTACACACTAGTGCCACTGTGTCTTTCAAGGAAGGAGTGAATGCTGAAGCTGTTAGATAGGATGCCAATTAAGTAGCATGCTTTGTCCCTAATGGTATCAAGCTTCTTGAATTTCCTTTGAGTTGCAGCCAAACAGGCAACTCGAGAGTACTTCATCTCATTCTTGACTTGTCCCATGCAGATGAAGGACAGGCTTTGCAAAATCAGGAGATAAGAACCTCGTGCAAAATTCCCAGCTTCAGTCCTGCTCCTGTAGCCTCAGCATTTATACAACTGCTCCAGTACAGTTTCCGGTCAATGGTACCATTCAGAATGTTGACAGTGGGAGATGCAGTGAATGGGCGATGGTTGAATTTTTCAGTTTTGGCAATGGTCCAATGTCTGGCACACACATGGTGCAAATATTCCTTGCCATTTAACAGGTCAAGTCTGAATGTCATCACAATTTCACTGCATATGGGCAAGGACTGCTCCAGTTTCTAAGGAGTTGTGAGTGACATCCTCACTTCTCATCTTATGATGGAGAGGAACTTATTCGTGAAGCAGCTGAAGATGATTGGGGCTACGATACTCCCCTGAGGATTTTCTGTGGTGATATCTTGTACCTCTAACACCCATAAAAAGCTTCATTTGTGCTAACTATGATTCTAAACAGTGGAGATTTCACTCCTGATACATTGACTTCAGTTTCGCGAGGGATCCTCAATGTTAAACTTGATCAAGTGCGATAAAGGGAAGTCACTCTCTCTTTTCCTGTTGAGTTCAGCTCTTTTGTCCATGTTTGGACCAAAGCTGTAATGAGGTTAGGTACTGAATGTGCCCTGTGGAACCCAAACTGCATGTCAGTATTGAAGTTATTGTTGAACAAATCCACTTGATAGAACTATTAGTGACCGTTTCCATCACTTTGCTGATGTTTGAGAGTAGACTGATGGAGTTGGAATTGACTGTGTTGGATTTGTCTTCTTTTTGTGGACAGGACATACCTGGGTAATCTTCTGGTTAGACGCCAAAGTCATCATTGCATTGGAACAGCTTGGTTCAGGGGATGGCAGATTCTAGAGCACATGACTTCAATTATTGCTGGAATGGTGTCAGGGCCAATAGCCTTTATAATATCCAGTGCATTCAGGCATTTTTTTGATATCACATGGAGTGAATCAAATTGACTGAAGACTGGCATCTGTGATGTTGGGGATCTCAGGAAAAGGCCGAGTTGGATTTCCCACTTTGTCCACTTTCTGGTTCAAAAGGATTAAAATACTTCAACCTAGTCAATCACACTGATGTGCTGGCCTCTCCGATCATTGGGGATGGGGATGTTTGTGGAGGTTTCTCCTCTACCATCATTCAAGACTGGATATGATCGGACTGTAGAGCTTAGATCTAAATTGTTGGTTGTGGGATTGCTTAGCTCCATCTATTACAATTGCTTGCACTGCTTGGCATATAAGTAATCCTGTGCTGTCATTCTCTTTGGTTCTTTGCTGATATGTTCTCCTGACTAATGTGAAATGGAGAAGTATAGATCAGACATGATTTGATCAATAGTCTGTGCTAAATTAAATGGTTGTGACTGGGGTAATGATGGAGGCTGCTGCAAGTTATTAATAAGTCCCTAGTTAGGGGGAGAAAGATCAGAGAGGCATCTTGCTTCTGGTTTCTGCTGAGTAACTTCTATTATAAAATGCATGAGTGGGAATGTCTGAAAGAGCAGATTTGAATCTGATTTGTCGTCCCTCCCATGTAAGTCAAATAGGCTGTTGAAAGCTGCTACTTGTTCTCACTTATGGAGAATGATCATTTAGATGAAATATCTGTGGATGTCACACCCTATTATGCATCAATTTTTAGCACTGAATTGAGATTTGGAGAAAAGAATTCTCTGTGAGGTTACACAACCCTTTTAATTATTAGTTCTGTTAACATTTTGACATTTTGCTTTACATGAACTGGGACTGAAAAAAAAAAATCCATGTTTACAAGAGATGCTAACTTAAATCTGTGTTCTGAATGTTATGAATCTGGATTTAAAATGTGTGGAAGAGCCAGTGTTGAAAATAGAAAAGCTGATTGTGTATCCCTATTATATTGGAACAAACCATTATGTATGCAAATATCTTTTCTTATGGATTAGTTTTCAAGGAAACTGTATCAAAACACCAAATTGTATGCTATTGATAATACTTAGGGGAACATGTGTTTTAGCACCTTTGTCAAGGCTGACTTTATTGGGTAAGCACCATCAACTCTGATAACTGTTTTACCTGGTGCTTCTTCCTGCTGTGCATTCTTCTCCTCAGGTGAAACAGTCAGCATTCATTATACAACATGCCACCTGCATTCTACTGCTGGATCCTGGGTCACACTAAGCTAAATCTAACTCGCACTCATTCCCATTATGTTTGGTTATTTCACAGATTCTCTGGTAAGTCTCCAAGGACAGTTAGGTCCCTTAATACTCAGTCTGAGAAACTGCACTCAAGATAATTGCATTTAGGATCGTCCTAAGGTTTCTGAAGTAAATGGTGAGAACCTGAAAAGTGATTTCAACATCGGTGCTTGAGACGTTAGGCTTGTATTGAATTCAAGGAGCTCTATTTGTAAAAGAGGGATAACTACGAGATACAACTAAAGTGATAAATATGATTGGTCTGCAACTTGAAAATATATTTATAACATGAATTGACTCATTTAATTTGGATGCATTACACAATTGAGGCAAACCTTGGCAAGCTATGAAATGACGTCCTAGATTCAGGAGACTTGTTGAAGTTGACAATTTGAAATGTTTTATCCCTGGGTGCGCGACCCACCCAGACCCATTCCCATACCCCTAACACTATGGGCAATTTAGCATGGTCAATTCACCTAACCTACACATTTTTGGATTGTGGGAGGAAACCGGAGCACCTGGAGGAAACCCACATAGACACGGGGAGAATGTGCAAAATGTCAGTCACCTGAGGTAGGAATTGAACCCGGGTCCCTTGCGCTGTGAGGCAGCAGTGTTAACCACTGTGCCACTGTTGCTCTCTCATTGGAGAGAGGCGGCCAGTGGTGATTTAACTTGAGGGCCACCATACCTCACGTGAGGGAAGAGGTTGAGGAAGAGAGTTCTTCAAGGTAACCTCAGCTGGTGATGGAAATTGAATCCATGCTGTTGGCATCACATTGCTTCACAAAGCAGCCAACTGAGCGAAACCCACCCTGCACCACTACTGCCAGCACTTCAACACACTTCCATCATACTCTATTCTTCCCTTTTTCTCATTGCAAATGTAAATGTCCCACTGCCCAGAAAAATGACTCCACAGCACCCCAACTGATGTATTTGAATCCCTGGACTGATTGCACTTGACCTTAGGACAAAACACGGCCGCAACACTTGTCTGAGATGGGACAATATCCTTGACTGTGGATGTTGAGACCCTCTGACTGACTATAATCCTCTTGTCTTGAATAAGATCACGGTCCTTAGAATTAGAAACATGGCATTGTGGTTGAGGCACATCCAATGCTGCGTAAGCTGCTGATGCATGCTAAACACATGACATTAACATATCACAATACTGCAAAGCGACATGTTCACCTCTTTGACAGTTCAGTGCTGACAACTGTGCAAGCTGCCTGGCTTTCCACCTGTGCTAAAAGCATCCATCTACACATAAACTGAGTACTGATAAAGCAGGCTAAGATACATTCTGATCCTATGTATGAGAAAATTGGTGCTTCTCCTTGGCTTGACAGCAATTTTGCATTGCATGGTGCTGGTTAGTTTCAAAATGCAGCATTGAGGTGCTGGACTGTATTATAAATTAGTCCAAGATGATGTGTGAGGCTTGTGCATATCCAATGCCAACTTCTTTGGAAGAAGGGACTAGGATGTCACTATCTATGGCATGTGCCCTGAGGCATTGAGAAACTTTCACCAAGGTGGATAGTCTGGGAGCGATCCAGAAAACTGCAGCACCCAGTTTGGAGCTCTCATTTGGAAGTTGTAAACTGGCACCATCTAGTTTCTCAGAAGTCCCTGTAAAAACAGCAACCTGGATCGAAATGAGCCAAGATTAGCTAATCATGAGTTGTTAATGAAATTAGGAAATTAGGAACATTGGCACTTACTTGTGAGATTCTCATCTCGCTACTAAAATCTTAAGGAGAAATCAGACTTATCTTTCATGACGTGGAGAAACTTTTTTCATGAATTCATCCAAGTTTCTTGTTAATGTCTACACCTTTCAGATACTAGGAAAATTCTGGCTAGTTTATTTAATTTCATTAAGGAAAATAATCTTTTTTCGATATTTCAGTTAGATACATTAAGATGAGTTATGTTAGCAAACAGGTAATTTACATTAATCCGAATGGGAAAAAATAATGCATTGTTTCTGAGACTGTATGGTGTTTGCATTTAAAATAAATCATTAACAATCTCTCCAACTAATCCTGATTATACTGAGATACCATTCATCATCAATGTAATCTTATAAACTGCAGTTTGGAATTTGCTCTCAGCAGTCATCAGTTATAAAATGTGTATATTAATAATTTAAAGAGAAGTGTTGGTTTTAAATAATATAAATCAAAAAGAGGTAACATGCTGCATGAGCAACATGAAATGTAGCTTTAGTTGTTAGGAATTAAAACTTACCTAAACAATCAGTTTGTGGAATACTAAATTGAGTTTTTTATGAGTGCAATAATAATAGATGAAACTTTGCTCATTATGTTCCCTGACAAATGCAAAGAATACCCCTGTTTCCACACTGTAAGTAATCTAATCTAATGATGTGGTAAGATTATGGCGACGATAACAACAGTGGTGGTGCAGAAGCCAGAAAGATTGTGTGGCATCCCAAATCAGTGGGTAGAAAGTGTAGAGGGCACCAAGACTTAGTAGTTCGGGTGGATGGAATAGGAGAGAGACATTGAGTATCTATATACAACAGCGAGAATGGTAGACCATGTGCCTGTGTGTAGTGGCAGAGTGAGAGTGAGAGTCAGGCAACAGAGCGAAGATGGAGGGACTTACATTATGAAGCACATCAGATCATTGACCTTCTTGCTGTATTGCTCCATGTTGCTTTTCACCTTGGAAATGGTTTGCGGTCCTGAGGAAAAAGGGCAACCCTTCTTTCCACTATCCCATCTACAAGGACCTCCAGGTCTACGAATTGGGTACCAATATACCTTTCTCAACCCTTTCCTTTTGAGCTGCAGTCAAGCAATGCACTTGGAATGATTGTTCCTGGATTGCGGAGTTTGTACTGGTGGGCAGCTGGTTTTTAAAAGTAATATTTGTGCCATGAATGGTGGATGGTCCTGGTACCAGCGAACCTTTGCTGAGCACAAATTATGTCAGATTCACAATGATTTGAGCAGCAGAAGGTTCATAAGAAGGGCTCACAGAGGGAATCGTTTCATGAAACTCCCCCAGATTGACATTTAGTCAAAGTATGGGAAGAATTTGCCTAATTTTCCTGTTTAACTTTCAGTTAGTGTGGGATTTTGCTTCTTTATGATTTGCTTTCATTCAGGACGGTTTCACTGGACACCTTTCAGCATAATGCCACATTGCAGTTTATTTGATTATTTGAAATCTCATCTCCTTTTTTGGTTGACAGAGCTACCCGTTACTTCTTTTGTTATTTTTCATGTGGTTGCTTTAATTTTGATGCCAAAGGCTTTGCTTAATTAGCTGTGCAACTTGAAAATCTGGCAATACAAAATCACGAATTAAATTTGTGTTGATGTCCTTTCCATTATGGCAAATAACAGAGATGCCACTTGTCAAATGGCCACCCCTTATAGTCACATTTGATCTGATAATTATGAATTATGAAATAATTGCACAACATCCAAAGGATCTTTCAAGTTCAAACATGTAATTGGAATAGAGCAACAGCCACTTACAAACAGCACACAAAATGAACGTCAGTTTGCAGCAAACCAAGTACTTGCTGCAAAGCCGTTCAATACTGCTTTCATTTCACAGGAGTGGAATTAATAAACTATCAATTCAGCAGGCATGAGAGACTTGAGACAAATGTGCTGCTTATTTCAGCACACATCCAACTGGCTCTGAAAGTTTTGTTCTTCTTCATGTATAGGGAAATATCTGAGATCAGTATTCCTCTGGTCCTTAAGTATATTCATATTGTAAATGATTTTGTGGAGATTTTCTGAGTTGATTTAGTGAACAACATGCAAACTTGACCGGGGAATGCCTTACCCTTGTTCCAGAAAACCTTGCTTGCCACCTTGAAAATTTCATTAGCAGTGATTAAATGTTGAAAATATATGGAATATCTATCCAATATTTTACTAATTCATTACAAAGGTAACACTTTTACTTCCCTGACCACTCATCAACCTGCAGATTGTCACTGGGAAATGTATTGCCATAAAATGTTACATCCGACCGCCAGTAATTGAAACCTCCCAATTTCTATATGGTAAACATTTTCATTAACATAAGCTGTAGAGGCAGAAAGCAGAATGCATAAACTGAAATTCACAGATTATCAATATTTTTGAAGTATATATTGAGCATGTGCAAAGGATTGTACGTGGTTTGGCAAAGTATCCCGATTACAATTGTTCAATAAATTATTCCAGTTAGAGATGATTGAGTAATAAAATACGGTTCAATATTTTACTCCACAGTTGTATAAATATTTTTATCATGGAAACCATTAGACTTCACAAATTCTCAACTCCAAAACCTTGAACTATTTATTACTCTGGGGATAATAAAATCTGCAGGATTGTATTTTCTATCAATATCTTTTCATCGAAATTCTATTTTTTGGTTTTAAATTTAGTTTAACTCCTGACTTGAATAACGTAAATAAAGAATATTTCTTGCAGTTTCTCCATTTTTTCTTGTATCAGAAGAGTATAGGAATAAACATAAGCATTTGTCACGTATTTAACAATGTTAAGAAAAATTGTGAGCATTTGAGGTACATTAATGAAAATGATCAATGATTTATCATCATGCTACATCCAGTGGGTTTATATCTAGTATCATAAACTTAGAGGTGAAATTTTAACTTTAGATGCTACATAAGTAAATTTATAATCTCTTGCACGCATATGTATTGAAGAATTTTATAAAGAGGTCTCACAGCACCTTCTGTCGGAAGACTGCTTTCTGATTGATTCCCACATTTATTAACTCTGAAGTATTGTTTAACTTGGGAAAGATATGCAATCCTAGTTTTGCAATCCCAGTGGTCTTTGTTGTATCAGATGTTTAGAGTGTTTCCTTAAATAGAGACCAGAGAAAGGAATACTGATGGTGTTCGTTCAATTGTGGAACTTCTGACTCATCTGTAAATATGTTGGGATAAAATAAATGACAGATGGACACCAAAATGAATTGGTCTTTCTTTTAGTGGTAGGTAACATTTCCTTCTTCATCATACAGAAACAAATCCAGTCCGATGCTATAATTAATCTAAGCAGCAATTGACTGTATAAACTGTGATGAACAAAAATAGGGACAATTATTAATGCTACCATTCTTTTTTTTAAAAGAAACACATCTCCATGAAACTGTTTTGTAAATGTATTTGTACGTTAATATCCATTCCTCTTTCCCTCATTTTTCATTTATGGTTTTGAGTAGTGAGTGGTCATAAATTATTTGGAAGAGAGCACATGTTTGCAGAATTGTACTCATAATGTGAATCATGACTTTCAATTGGACAATGTAATTCATTCTTAATTTCTGCCATGAAACTCCTCTGGGCTCCATGGTCATTCTGAAAATAAAAACATCAGAAAACTGTGAGAACCTGGTTTTCTGATCATTGTTACAAGGGATGATAACATTTGATTATCCTACACGAAGGTAATGACACGAGAGAGCAGTCCAAGAATCATGTATTCCTATACTTTGTGTTACTGCTTCTGTGGCATAAGCCACACTGTATTAGTGTTGGTTGATATTCTGAAGATAAAGTACACCAATCAGCTGATAGCACACAGGGCCGATGCTGAAGAGAAAGGTGTCTTAATTTTAAAAAGAATATAAATTTGTCCCATTGCGTAAGGGATTGAGAGAAGATATGATGGCTTTTGTATTGTGCCTGGGATTCTTCTCCAGTAGTGACAAACTATGAATTTTCTGGTTTCATAGAGCAGCTGGGTGTCAAGGTGTACTTGCAATAGTATCACCTGCATAAGTGTATGTCTTTTTGCTGGCTTCACATAAAACTAAAAGATCGCAAGAGCACAAGTAGGCCATTCAGCCCATCAAGTATTCTCTACCGGTTCACTGATGGTAGATCTGATAAACCTCAGCTCAAATTTCCTGCCCTTTCTCTGGAGCCCCGGATTAAAAATATGCCTGTCTCAGCTTTGAATGACCCAGCCTTGATAACTGCCTGTGGGAAAGAATTCCTCAGATGCATTACCTTCCGAGAGAGAGAAAAAAATCCTCATTAAGTCTGTCTTAAGTGTGTGTCATTTTATTCTGACATTATACCTTCTGGGTCCTAGAAGGGGAAACAATCTTTCCAGATCTACCTAGTCAAGCCCTCTAAGATTCTTAAAAATCACACAACACCAGGTTATAGTCCAACAGGTTTAATTGGAAGCACACTAGCTAGTGTGCTTCCAATTAAACCTGTTGGACTATAACCTGGTGTTGTGTGATTTTTAACTTTGTACACCCCAGTCCAACACCGGCATCTCCAAATCATGTCTAAGGTTCTTGTATTTTTCATAAGGTCATTTCTCATTTTTCTAAATTCCAAGACTGTAAGAGTAACCTACTTCACCTTTCTTAATAAGACTGTCCCTCCATACTAGAGAACCTTCTCGAGACTATTGCCAACGCCAGTTTATCTTTGCTCAAAAAGGGGCCCAATCTGTTTGTAATATTCCAGCTGTCGCCTGACCAGTGCCTTGGATAGTTTTAGCAAAGCCTCCCTACTTTTATACTGCATTTGCTTTGAAATATCATTCCATTTGCATGTGCTTCTGATTGGCTGTACTGTAGCATACCGATGGATGCAAATCCCATTGGTCCTCTTGGATCACAATCCACAGGTTCTTACAGTTTTAATCTCCAACAACATACATTGCCTGGCAGCAGTTACTGGATAGCAAGTCAATGCAGAAAACATAACTTTCCAACTTTAACCTACAAGAGGTTAAACATTTTCTGTTGAGGTTTTTTATTCTTTGTTCTGCTGCTTCATCATTGGGAAAATATTGCAGTAGTTGCTTATTCAAGGGCCTGTTTCCATGCTGTAGGGGATCTAACCTAATCACGTACAATATATAGGTGATCTGGGGGCAATTAAAAAAACAAAAAGAAACAAGAGTGTCAGAGGATCTGTTCACTCTCTGGGCGCTGGATCAGTGTCAAGGGCTCTCCACATGTAACTAAAGGGAGACATGGTGATGGGCTACCAGATTCTGTGGAATTATTTCACCATCTAATTCTGTTTTTGAATGATTTCCTCACACTCACAAGCAGTGCATTTCTGATCCTAATTGTTTTGGTGCATGTAAAGGGTTTTTCTCACATCCTGTTTGTTAACAATATTAAAAGTGCACTCTCTTATCCTTGATCCTATCATAAGTACTCCTTTCCTTTTTTTTACTGTATCTCATGATTCTGAATACTTCAATCAGATCTTTTCTCAGTCTTCCTTGTCTTTTTATTCATTCATGAGATGTAGGCATTGCTGGCTGGGCCAACATTTATTGCCCATCCTTTGTTATCCTTGAACAAGTGATTTTTGAACTGCTCGAATCCATGGTGCGTAGGCAGCCACATCAGGCCATTATGGAGGGAGCTCCAGGATATTGATCCAGCAACAGTGAAGGAATGCTGATATATTTTCAAGTCTGGATAGTGAATGGTTTGGAGGGAAACTTGCAGTGTTGTCGTTCGTGTATCTCTTCTTTGCCTTCCTAGATGATAGTGAGCATGGGTTTAGAAGGTGCTAGCTAAGGAGCCTTGGTGAATTTCTGCAGTGTGTCTTGTACCTGGTACATACTGCTGCTACTGAATATCGATTGTGCCTGTTATCTTAACCAAATCAAAAATCCCAATATGGATTCTCCTTGTTCTTGAATTGCCAAACAAAACTGATAGTGTCTCAGAATTAAAGGAGGCATGGGGTCATAATAGTCCTTAACAAAATCTGTCAACTCTTGAAAGATTTTAGTTTCTGATGCCTCAGGGAAAGTGAGTCTCCTAATAACCAAAATAGCTGTGAGTCCACAAGCTGCCAGAATTACTTGTTGCTTTTCATCTGTCCCAATGTCATTTCTCTGGAAAAAACAATGCATTCTTTGCACATACTGGATCCAGTCTTTAATGTCAAGATTGAATAGGTCAGGCTTCACAAATAACAGCATGATGCCAGAAATGCTTACCCCAACTCAAAGATGACTGTTGTGGGTAAATTTCCTTTCTCTTTTCTCTTGTTGCCACTTTTCTCTTGTCACTACTGAAATAACTCTCCAACACCAAGTCTCCTTTTATTTACATGTGGAGAGTCCTTGACACTGATTCAGCTCCTTCAGAGCCTGCTCTCAGAGTGAATAGAATCTTTGACACTCCTGTTTATATCTATCAGCCAGGGCTCCCAGATTAGACCAGATTAACAGCCCCAAACAAGAAATTTATATTCACTGAGGTCCACCTGGCTGACTTTGGTACAATCACAAGAAATAATTATTTGAAAAGGAATAATCTGCAGTGCTATGAGGGAAGGGTGGTGCTGGAAAAGCACAGCAGTTCAGGCAGCATTCGAGGAGCAGTAAAATCAATGTTTCGGGCAAAAGCCCTTCATCAGGAATACAGGCACAGAGCCTGAAGGGTGGAGAGATATCTCCCTGCCTGTATTCCTGATGAAGGGCTTTTGCCCGAAACGTCGATTTTACTGCTGTGCTTTTCCTGCACCACTCTAATCTAGACTCTGGTTTCCAGCATCTGCAGTCCTCGTTTTTACCTAGTGCCATGAGGGAAGATAGGAGATGGGCACTAGGTGAATGCTTTTTCCAAAGGATGGCTTACAAAACAGGTTGAATAGCCACCTGCTACACTGTAACACCATAATTCTATGATCTTGCGACACAGTCAAAGTGGTAGAAAACAAATTGGAGTTAATTCTGATCAAACAATACAAGTTCTGGTCAGACCATATTTTCAGAACTGTATCTGGTTGTTGAGGAAAGAAACTTTCATGTACAGGGAAGACGAATAACACTGATCTGTGTTGTTGGGTTTTGACTTCTGACTAATGACTGGAGCAACTTGGAAATATCAATACAGACAAGAGGCTTCCCGGGGGTTATCTTATAAAGGTACCTAAGATAGTAAAGGGTGTATAAATGACTGATTAAGTTTATTATCTTAAACTAAACAGTGGGAGTCACAAATTGAAACAAGTGAAAGATACAGTTTTGACTGAGAATTAAGAGGTTTCTCACTGTGTGTTTGTGTGTGTGTGTGTGTGTGTGTGTGTGTGAGAGAGAGAGAGAGAGAGAGAGAGGTGCACACAATAAGCTTTAGAATAATTTAAATGGGAAACAAATGGGAGCTTAAATAGTGTTGTTCTGAATGGATAAATTGAAATGGTGGAGTGATATGCCTCATCTGTTAAATATTTTGTTTTCTTATAAAAACAATTTAATAAGATGGAGAAGAATCCAAAATCTTCAGCACTGTGTTTCATGAAAATGAGAAAACATGCCATCTTGCAGAAGTAGTGAAAATATTAATTGTGTGATAAATCAGACTACAGGTGTTTCATTAACACTGATGTATATTTTAGTGATTTATTTATGAATAAATCTTAACAGCTAGGTGGGAACATTTAATACAGAGATATTGTAACCTTTTAATGTAGCATTCACCTAAAATTACAAAGTTTTATATTTATGTTAGGCTACACATTCACCAACAAGGAGTCTTGCATTATGATGAACATATCAAGCAAAGTAACCCAAACTCCTAATTATGTGAAATAGATATGCAATTGGGGTACATGGTAGCTGTGGTTGGAATATGTTTCACTTTTACAATCAACCCATTTGGGGAATTTACATGGATAAATAGCCAATAAATTCCTATACTTTTCACTACGGTTTTTTTTAACCAACCTTCTGACAAAATGTAGAATATGACATCCAGGAAGTTATTAAAAGAAAACACAATGATAATTTTTCATTTTGCCTAGCAGCAGTTTTGGACATTGACATTAACTACTTTGGTTAGATTTTCACAGTCTCTAGTTTTCTTCTCCTAAAGCCACCAATGTTGTTAGAACATCATGCCTTGGGCATCAAGTGCCCTTTGTTGCCTTGTCCAAGTGGTTTTATTCATGTTTGAGCCATGTTTTACATTCCTGTACAGCAAGACTTTTCTAAATGTTAGAATAATGAAAGTTGACCGACGTAGAATGGTTAGTATTGTCCAGAATAGTTTACGAGGTACAGAACAAATTAAATGAGACAGATCTCATGGTACTTGACACAATTCTACTTATAGTTTTTAAAAACACTCAGATTTGAATTTTCACAAAGATATAGAGCCTGTCCATCGTTGCAAAAATGACTCTGGAAACTCAAATCCAGAGGTCCTGCCCTTCACCATTACACTTACTCTTTTTGCAAGAACTGGGAATGGAGGTGGGTTCCAAATTGCACAGCCACAGTTGACAAAGGGAGCTACCTCTAGTCATGTCTGAAATTCATTAGCCATGGTGGGAAATACAACTTGCATAGATCGTACTTGCTAGGAACAGCTTTGAACTTCCTATAGTTTCTTGGATAGATAGGATACTCTTTTGGAGAGTTAGTGTCCACTTTTGAATAAGATCCTGGACAGGTTTGCTAAAGGTTAACTGTCCTTGGGGGAGGCCATGTGCACTTTAATAGGCATTATATCCTTTAAGAGGAGCCTTTTTGGATTGTTAAATGTAGAAATGAATGTGCATAAAAAAGTGAATAAAACTATTGAAATAATCAAAAGTCACTCTAAGTAAAGTAAAATCATCATTGTTCCAGAGGGACCACATGAGAGAGAGAGATGGCTCATGGTGAGTTTAAACTGAGGATCAACTTGCCTCAGGCACGGGGAAAGGCTGAGAAGGTAGGGCCTTCGTGGTGACCTCAGACAGTATGGGAATTATACTCACACTGGTTGGTATCATGCTGCATCACAAACCAGCCATCCAGCCAATTAAATAACCGACTAGCTGTAAATTAGTAGATGGAAGGGATTGAGGAACTCAAGAAAATTGCACACTAGGGAAATGGTACAGAGGAAATTGTTAGAGCTGTGGCCCTGTCAAGTCTCTCAATCAAGATGAACGTCATCCCAGAGTCTTCAAGAAAATTGTAAGATTGATAATTGACGCAGTAGTTTTAATTTTCCACAAGTCCCTAGATTTGAGAAATGTTCTATTCATTTAGAAAATAGATAAAGTAAGTCCTTTATTCAAAAAGAGACAGATTTAGGAAACAGAAAACTGCAGCCATTTTAGCTTAACATCTGTCACAGAGAAGCTGTTAGAAGATATTATAAATATGTTATGGAAGAAAACTTAGAAACAAACAGAGACAAATTGATTTGTGAAATGGAAATCATGTTTAGCCAATACACTGGAGTTATTTAAGGAAATAACAAGTGCCGTGGATAAAAGGAGACTAGTAGATGTACTGGATTTTGAGAAGGCATTTGATAAGATGTCATATGAAACATTATAATTAAAAAAGAATTTACTTGTAACATCTTGAAGTGGACAGTTGATTGGCTAGGTAACAGAGAATGAGCATAAATGGATCATTTTCTGGTTGATAATGCGTATGTCACAGAGCTTGGTGGTGGGCCTCATTGTTTTATAATTTATATGAATGACTGGATATAGTGATCATATGTACGATAGCCAAATTTGCTGATGCCTCCAAAGACAAGTAGGACAGTAAGGTCATAAAATGAAATGAAGTGGTCACCAAAAGATATAGTCAGGTTAAATGAGATTTGGCAAATGTAGTATATGAGAAAATATAAAATTTTCTATTTGACTGGAAATATTAAAATGCTTATTGTTGAAATATTGAGAGATTACAAAGCTTTAAGATGTAAAAGGATTTGGGAGTAAATGAATTGCAAGAAGTTAGTAAGCAAGTACAACAGGTAATCTGAAAAGTGAATAGAATGTTATGGTTTATTGTAAGGGTAATTGAATGCAAAAGTAGGAAAGTTATGCTTCAGTTATACAGGGCATTGCTGAGACTATATTTAGAGTCCTGGATACAGTATTGGTCTCCTTATTTTAGGAAGGATGTAAATGTATTGGAAACAGTTCAAAACAAGTTTACTAGACAAATAATTGGTATGAATGTATTGATTTATGAGGAAAAGCTAGACAAGTTAGGCGTGTAACTATTGGAGTTTATTTTTTAAAAAATCACAGAATATGGATATTGTTGGTTAGGCCAGCATTTATTACCCATCCCTATTGCTCAGAATTGACCACATTGCTGTCCAGGCCAAACCAGGTAAGGTTGACAGATTTCCTTCCCTAAAGGCCATTGGTGAACTGGTTGAATTTTTTTCCACCCAATAATTAGTAATGATTTCATGGTCATCATTAGACTCTTAATTCCCGAATTTATTGATTTCAAATTCCACCAACTGTCATAATGGGATTTGAACCTGGGTCCTCAGACCATTACCTGGATCAGTAGTCTAGCAATAATTCCATGTGGTCACTGCCTCCCACCAACAGTCAAGTGTTCAGAACAGTAAAATCAATTTCATTCTAATGTGTAAGATCCTGAGGGGTCTTGACAGAGTGTATGTGGAAAGGACCTTTCCTTTTGTAGGAAAATCTAAAACTAAGGGTCATTGTTTCAAAAATAATGGGTTCCCAAATTAAGTCAGGGATAAGAATAATTTTTGTTTCACAGAGGGTCACAGACATTGCGAAGCTTTTTTTTTCGTAAGTCAGCGGAAGTGAAGTCTTTGCATATTTTTAGGATGCTAAAAATAGCTTATTGTTAAGCAAAGGGGTAAAAGGTTGTCTGGGGTAGGCTGGAATGTGGAATAATCAGATCAACCATGTTTTTATTAAATGGTGGAGCAGGCTTGAAGACAGAGTGGTCTACTCCTGTTCCTGATTCATAAGTTCATATGCAAATGTCAAGAGGTACTGCTAAGTGCAGCTGACAAACTGTCATGTATTTAAAACTCCTGTCTTTTTAAAAAAATTTAAGATGTTTGCAGTGTTAAAGAACGATTGTCTGCTATTGAACATTATCTAATGACATTATCCTCAGAGTTATCATTACTGGATCAGTGTTGCAGGATTGATTTTACAACTTTGATTATCACTGTGTGGTGTTTGTCAAATCAAAGTTTGATTGACTGTCCCATGTGTTTGTATATTCTATGCAGTTTGACCATTGTTATGATCAGAGCTAATATTATCACAGGACAAGGTAAATCCAAGAACTAAATCTAATTTAATTGATCATGTTTTGTTTTATTTTTGTTGTAATGGTCTTTCACTGATATCCAGCTTGCAATATAGAAAAATAGAATAAACCAAGATATTTAGATATAAAACAGATTTAAAGGTATTGAAACCCATTAAAATACAATCCCATTTATCCTGACATCAATATTTTGCAGGGCTCAAACTCCAGAGAGCACTCCTTTTCTATCACTTCTATAGGTTTAACTTAACAGTTGTAATATTCAAGGGCAATTAGGGGTGAGTAATAAACACTGGCAAACCAATGATGCCTGTGCCCCTCGAGTGAATTTAAAAAAAAGTCACATTCAATTCTTGGTCTTGGGAGTTTGATAGTTTCTGCCTTGAATATTCACACAACTGAGCTTATATTTTCTCAGCTTGAATAACACCTTCAGGGTTTTAATCAAACACTTCTCACCTGAAACTTACAAACTAATTACCTTACACTTAACTGACCTATTTCCTAACAGTTCAAAACAATCTCCTTTCTTCAGCAAAGACTGTTGAATGCATCTGATTTCTACCAAGACCTCGGTGTACTGAAACCTAAGGCTTTACAAGCAATGGACATTTTCCCTCAGCAAAAGATATTTTAACTGAAAGCCTACCTACCCTGTTAACTCACAAAAAGAAAAGGGGTCATGGGGTGTGTTGGGGGAATAAATTAGCATTAAGAATAAAAGGCGCCATGGGTGTGGGTACAGAGGTACAGGCTGGCATGATGGTTATTAGAGGCCATGCAGAGCAGATGGAAGGTATGGGATGGCATGTGTTATCATGGATAGGGCATGGAGAGTGTTGGGGGGAAGGATGAAGATGTGTAAAGGCTGGAAGACCTTATTTTTAAGCGCCTTGCTTGGAATTTTGAACTAAGTGCCAGTGCAGGCCCTCTGCCCAGTCCACCTCCACACTAGACATTTTGTCTCATTTTTAGGTCACCTTTCATGACTTCCAAAAACACCAGCCCCCTCAGATTGAAAATTCAAAATTCCAAGGCACTTTCTCTTGGGTCGAGGTCAAAAAAATGTCCTGATTTTGTGCTCCTACTCAGGGAGAAAGAAATTCAATTTTTCATTGTACGTGCTCAAAAAAACTTAACTTGAACCTTGCTAATATGTTGCATAACAACCTGCCATCAGTGATAAATAAAAGTTAAGGTCTTATTACTGAAAACTTTGGTGACAAATTATGTCAACTTAAAGCATTATTGAGTTTGATATCTATGTCATAAATTTATCTGAATTACAATTTTATACTGAAGTCTCTGTCATATGAAAGGTCACAATGCAAACTTACCTTTACATGCTTTTGTACCACAAATATTTTAGTGCTTGAACAATGTCACTAGTGAGAATCCATCCAGAAGCATAGTATCAGGCCAATTAATCAGTGGACTGATGCTGAAGATAGCTGCGTGAACCTTCAATAAAACATTAGAATTATTCATTGGAGTGTGACAAAGTCTCAACAATCTGGTATTACTGCTTTTCTACAAGAGACAAAAACTGTTAAACTCAGATGTATGCAGGCAGCAGGCATTTCATCATGAGAAAAGGTTATTGAATTAATTGGACAAGGGAATTGATAAATTGTTCCATTGTCCTTGTTAAAATGAATGAAAATAAAAAGTATTGAATTGTTCATGCTGCATACAAAGCTTAGCAGGGAATGTTGGTCACCTGTGAAGCTTGATAAAATAAGAACTAGATAAATGCTAACCATAAAGTATAACCTGTATAAGTCTTTTCAGCATCTCCATTTTTATTATAATATTCTAGCATTCTGTGGTAAATTGAATGTTGTAATACAGAAGAGGAATGAACACTGATGCAAAAATAAAGTTAATGTATTTTTTTCCGAATACTCAGCCTATGATATGGACCATCTGAGAGTTGTGTTGCCTAGAATGTAAAATAAGACATGGTTAGATGTGTAAGCTGAAAGGCTATTGGGGCTCAATTTTGAATGGAACTGATTTATACTTGCATTCAATGTCATTTTGCCTTCCAAATCATGTTCAACTTCTGTCATAAATAGATTATTTTTTGTTTAAAATACTCTGTCTTAGTTATCATTGAGAAATAAATATTTACCTAATTGAAATTATTTATTCTATATTTGTACCTGAAAGTGAAAATTGAAGACTGTGGGGAGTGGTATATAACTGCTGGCCAATCACTGTTGATAGCTTTCCAGTACCTACAATGTATGAAATTCTACATTGAGCCTTACAGTGTCTTTCCACATTTTTCCCATTTTGTCCTGATCTCATAATTTGTTTCATAACAATTTTTTTATCTGTGATAAGTAACTATTATGGCCTTAATACCGAACACTTCGATTTCAAAAGATTGTAAACAGATCATGATAGATTTTGCCATTCTTATTTAGCTAGCTTATATGAATTATTCTTTTATTGATCATACTTTTCAAAGGTTATAATTCAGTCTTCATCTATGACAGTGAACATTTGCAGCTGTACAGGTGGGCATCACAACATAGCCCGATCCTGCCCTTGTCTCATATCTACAGGTGGTTACATTTGAAGCAGTAATCCATTGGATAAGAATCAGACAACTTGTGTGATGCTTTTTAACATGCTGTGGCTCCAAGGACGCTGAGGACTCTTGCAGTATTAGAACCATTGATCTGTCTGAAATCAGCGAGCTCAGCATGGAGCAAATGTAGACTCCAGGATATTCCTTGTTTGCATCACTTAGTTCTTCACTACCTCAGCTGGTAAATGCATTGATCATCAGAAAAGCAGTATTTCCCAGCTGAACAAAATTCCAAGAAAAACAATTAAATATATTTGTTATGCTTCCATTTAATGAATTTTAATCTAAAAAACAACTGATCAATATCTCCTTAAGGCCTATTATATTAATGTTACTTATTGAAGTTAAATTAAAAAAGAAAGAAAATCACTATGTGGTAGAAATAATATCTGGTCGGCATGGACAGGTTGGACCGAGGGGTCTGTTTCCATGCTGTACATCTTTATGACTCTATGACTCTATTCACCAGCTCTCAGATCTGTCATCAACAAATGCCGTAAACCCATGGTCTGCAGTGGTTAAAAAAGCAACTCTCCACCACTTCCTTGACCAACAAATGTTGGTCTTGCCAGTTGAACCCACATAACATGAATGAATTAAAAACAAACAAAAAGGGAAAAGGCAAGTTAACATTTAATGTCGAACTTTTGCTGGAATTTTAATTTAGAAGCTAATGATAAACATATCTAATTCTAAGTGCATATTTTGAAGTTGTTGCCAGGTTTTTGGAGATGCTGCTCTAGGTATAATTTGGCATTCAATCACACGATATCAGTTTAAATTGTTTGGTGGGACAAAAATTGAGCATTGCTATATGAAAAAAACAGGCTGTCAAAACTTCTTGTAAAAAATGAGGTCTGCAGATGCTGGAGATCACAGCTGCAAATGTGTTGCTGGTCAAAGCACAGCAGGCCAGGCAGCATCTCAGGAATAGAGAATTCAACGTTTCGAGCATAAGCCCTTTATTCCTGATGAAGGGCTTATGCTCGAAACGTCGAATTCTCTATTCCTGAGATGCTGCCTGGCCTGCTGTGCTTTGACCAGCAACACATTTGCAGCTGTCAAAACTTCTTGTCTTGTATTCATTGGGACAGACAGATTGACAGCATGCCTCTTGAGAAATATTCAGTAGTAATTTTAAAAACTGATGCAATAATCTTCTTCTTATGGTTATCAAATATAAATACTTCTATTTTTGAAATATTATCAATAAATGCTATAACAATAACATTAATGAGATGGGTGAGAAAGAAATAATTGCATTTATAAAATGTTCGGTTAATTTAATATATAACAGGTTTTATTTAATCGAAGTTTTTTTAAAGCTTGAAATTGAAACATCCAAGTGGTCAATGTGCTAATTAATGGCTCCATAAATTTTAATTAAAAGGGTTTATACCAGTTACTTTGCATTAAAACCCATGTTAATTGGAAGTGTACATGAAAATTGTTGAGTATGCCTCAAAGGGAAGCCAAGCCCTAATTACAACACTGTCTGAGCTGAAAGAGTTTGCACCTTTGGAGTCAATTTTTAGTATAATCTAGCAGAGAGGACTGCTCATCCTGCAAATTGCAAATAGTAACTGAAACCTGGAAAGTGGATCATCACTACAATGTCAGAATATGTTTTTGTTATTAACAGGTGATAATGTAAACAAATTTATGTCTAGGAACAAATTTGACTGGAGACAATTTTGGTTCTCTTCACTTTTTAAGTTAATTTATCTGGAATAATACATGCTAGGACCAATGATAACAGGTTCTGATAATGCTGATGATATTCTGCAAGCTGCACAAGATGCAAATTTGGTGAAGGTATGAAAGTGAAAAGGGTTTATCCACCAGATACAGAAGGAGGGACTGCATGACATTAATCCCTACTTAACACTGTGTGTCTGTAAGGTTATGTGTGAGGGTCTGTGTATCTGTGTGTATGTGTGTCTATAGGAGTGCATGTGTGTAGGAGTGTCTGTGTGTGTGTATAGTGCAACGGTGGTCACCTGTACTGTGACATGAACCCAAGGTCACAGTTGAGGCCCTCCCTATGGGTACCGAGCTACTCTCACACACACACACAGGCACTCCTATACACACAGACACTCACACACACCCTTACAGACACACACACTCATACCCACACACAGGCATCCTCTCAGAGACTTAGACCACTCTACACTCATGCACACACATATGCACTCTCTCTCACAGACACTCACAACCTCCCACCCCACACACACACACACCACACACACACACACACACACACACAGACCCACATGCACACATATGGGGTGAATTTATACTTACAGAGTTACATTGTACTTTGGTCAAAAACTGCATGAATTCATGTAAAACTCTGTTATCTCACTTTTTAGATTAGAATCAATCTAAGCATCATGACATAGACAGAGAACACAGGGGGTTAACACCTTCAACATATTGTCTAGCTTAACGCCCATTGTTACAGCTAACCTGAGAATGCAACTTTTAAAAAAAGGCTTTGTGATTTACATATGAAAGAAGTGAAATTATCGAGGCATTCGAACAGATGAAAGACTCAACAGAAAATCAAGGTATTTTTCAACGTATAATTTCAGTTACATCACACTGTAAATCTTTGCTATAAATTCTGTGCTTTACAATTGTGTCCTCCACTATCACCTGATGAAGGAGCGGCGCTCCGAAAGCTAGTGTACTTCCAATTAAACCTGTTGGACTATAACCTGGTGTTGTGTGATTTTTAACTTTGTACACCCCAGTCCAACACTGGAATCTCCAAATCACACACTCCAGTAAACATCTTGATGTTAAACATTGAGTTTTTAGCAGTAGGGAGGAATCCCTCATTAGCACTATTCATAGAGAATACCAACTCTTTGCAATAGTTACTGATTAATTTCCAATTGTTGTGATTGTCACAATTTCAAAGTTAAAAATCACACAACACCAGGTTATAGTCCAACAGGTTTACTTGGAAGCACACTAGCTTTCGGAGCTTCGCTCCTTCATCAGACGATCACCTGATGAAGGTGCGTCACTCTGAAAGCTAGTGTGCTTTCAATTAAACCTGTTGGACTATAACCTGGTGTGTGATTTTTAACTTTGTACAACTCAGTCCAACACTGGCATCTCCAAATCATGGTTACAATTTCAGGTTGATTTCAGAGTTCTTCAAAGTTGCTGATGTCTATAGGGGGTGGTTTGGCATCTGCTCAAGCCTTTACCCCAATTTGAAGACTTTGGCCTGAAACAGGAACTTCTGGACATGAATAGAATAGTTTGAACCTGTGCATGGCAGGTAGAATGCAGAAAAGTGGCATAGAAATGGATAGGTTATTGGAAGAGGAAGAGCAGGGTGAAGCCTAGATTTCTCAACCATATTCATTTAGGGAGTAACTCTGTTACCTGAGCACAGACAGGAATAATATATCAAACGTTGTGACGTCATTGAAATCGATCACTTGCTATTATTTCAGAAGGCTGAGATATTATTTCTGATGGTTATAAATGTGATTGAGGTCATGAAACTTTTTGAAACTGGTTCCTTTGAAGTTGGGTCAGGTGATATTTGTAATCTCTCCCAGTAGTAGAGACTGTCAATACTGTGCGCCTGTGGCTTGCACCACCTCAAGGTCTATGGCTGCAGTCTGGTCTGGCTGCTTGACAGACAAACTAAGGGGAGGGCAGAGGTGGGACGCTGAATACAACATTGTGCCCCGCAGGACCATTGTGATTCTTGGTGATCCTGTCAATTTTTTGGAGGACAGATTGTTGAACCTCTCTAATACTCTGCAATTCCAATATCTGTGGCCTCACAATGACAGCAGTCTAAAACTTTAATGTAGCAAGTTGAGCTTGCATGACTTCAGTTTGAGGTTCGGTTGGATTAGAATGGAAGGAAGAAGACATGAAGCTAGGCTTGTGGTGATATGAGGATAGAGGAAATCAGTAGTACTTGCTCACACCATCTATAGCTTGTCAATCAGAATAGATTGTGGGATGAGGGGGAATTTGGCTGTGAGAAAGAGAATTAGCCAAGAAGGTATTATTATCTCTGATGCTTTCAGACCTTTAGCTCAATGATAAATATTCCTTTGAGAGCTCGAACAGCTTTCTCCACAAACCTGTAACTCAGTTTGCACCTCACTACTTGTATGCTACCATCTTCAGCTATCTAGTCTGTCACTCTGCAAGATAGGTGAGTGCGTTAATGTATATGTTGCGATGTGTTCGGGTGATTTGGCTGTAGTGAATAACTGGAAATGTGTGCCAGTTGTGAAAGGTGACTATATGGTTTGCAGAGGGCTATTATATGAATGTGAGGTCTGAAGTACAGACTGTTCCAAGGTCAGTAATGAAGATGTGTGGCATTGAACAGTGGGCAATGTGATGATACTGCTTTTTGACAAGGTTATTCTGTCCTTGGTTTATTTTTTGAGAGGGGTCATAAATGCATCGGTTCCAATGTGTCTGGTCTGTAAGGGTTTTAGGACTAATTTGAGTGTAACTAACAGATGCTGCCTCAGAGAAAAGGCTTTCAAGTTTAAAAACAATCACTTGTACAATAAAAGGGAAATGGCCAGTTCTCCCAAAGGAGCTTATCTCGAGTTTGGTTTGGTTTTAGCAAATAGTCAGTTTTTGAGGCTGCTGGTCCAAGAAACAGCTCCATGCTGATCCTCTCTCTCTCTGACATCTCTCCTGTCAGCACGTGTTTGATTTTACCTTTATTTTTGACAAGGAGGTAATTATGCAAGTATTTGGATCAGCATCATTAAGTTGCGATAGAGACAACTGAGTTTTCAAATAGTTATGTTATTCTAAGTTCAGTTTTCTTTTGTTTGTGTATAAATAAATTCTAGGAGAAAGTGAAGACTGCAGATGCTGGAGATCAGAACTGAAAATGTGTTGCTGGAAAAGCGCAGCAGGTCAGGCAGCATCCAAGGAGCAGGAGAATTGACGTTTCGGGCATGAGCCCTTCTTCCGGAATCCTGAAGAAGAGCTCATGCCTGAAACGTCGATTCTCCTGCTCCTTGGTTGCTGCCTGACCTGCTGCGCTTTTCCAGCAACACATTTTCAGCTATAAAAAAATTCTGTTTTGTTTGAAACTGAGTGGTTTGGCCAGTTGCATCACTCCTGGTAGATACACCACACCTGCTTGAAATAGCTAGAAAAGTTAGTGGCTGGCTATCTTCTTGCAATGTTTTGAGGGGGTTTGGCCTGGTTCATAACAGTGGGTCTGCTGGCACAGTTTATGGGATATGGCATTTGCCAATCCATTCAGTGACCTTGATCCTTTTGTAAAGTCATTTAACTTATTGTGACAATGTATCCAGGTTATTAGGATGAGAGTCCTGATATTGACCAACATCTGACCCAGGGCCATCTAAAAGCTTGTCTGGAGGGTCCCTCAGATTAATAATCTCTTTCCTCTCTCCTGCATCAATGACCTCCAATAGAGTTTTGGAAAATCTTTGTCATGTTGTGCCATTCTTGGGCTTTTCAAAGTCAAAGTCACTTTTACAATAACTGGCGAAACCTCCTGCCAACCAAACCACACCCTTACTGCTCATACAGCACTTAGTCTTGGCAATGTTATCTAATTTTTTTTCAAAGATTTTATTCAGTTTGATTACTGGTTAGTGATATCCAGTGCAGGAAATGCCTATGATAATAAAGATCTCAAGTCTTGCTGAATGTTCGCTTTAGAAAGAAGAAAAATAGTTGATTGGGGAAAAAAAAACTTGAGATCAAACTGAGCAGCTACTTAACAATTGGAATTAGAATTACTGCTTTTTGCACTGAGAACAATCAATTAGCCTGTATTTGTGACATGTATACAATACTGATTTCTTGGTATAACTTAGTAAATTACTGTTTTATTTCAGTACAAAATGAGTTGATGCAGAATTTTCCTTAAAGGATTATGGAAATTAGGCACAATTCTTTCTCAGGGCCCGAATATTGAATTGAAGACAAGTTAATTAAAGTTGACATGCCATTATTAAGGTCTCTTTTGCCACATATCACTGAATTTTGCACAATGACGTGCAACAAATGCATGTGTTTCCCAACTGGCAGTAAAGAAGGTTGCATTTAACTTACCTTTATTGCGAACTGAAAAACTTTTGGAATATTTTTAATAGCAAATATGAACATTATCATAGATCTAGTGATGTGAATCTTTTCATTGCTCTTTGTTTTTAACTTCTAGTCAAGAGAAATATAGTCACAAGTGACTGCTTCTTGCTAGAAATTGACTAAGTGCCGTTTTTGTCAAGTTACATGGAGGAAATATTTCCACAAGGCCCACTGAATTTTCTCATGCAAATATACAAATTTGCCTCATTAACTATGTGCCACACACCTATGGTACTCATCAAATGTTAGCTAGATTAGTCATCTCATTGTAGGTGGAAGTCATCACCGGATACCAAGCTTATTGCCTGCACCACTATGGCCCTGCTTGAAGAATGGGCAGAATTATATCTGCAATCCCCTCAGTCAGGTCTTGCAGGAGGGTCTTGCTGCAACATTACAGGGAGTTGGTATGGTTGCACCTGGAATGATGTGTATACTTTCTGTTCCAGCATGTAAGAAAGGATGCACTGGTATTGGAGAATGCTTTCTTGGCAGTCTGGAGTCACCCTTCGCCATGAACATAATGGCATATCAGTCATAAACTAATGTTTTTTACAGCACAGAGGTGGCACATCTGATGCTTCCGTGCACATACAAACTTTACCTATTGCTGTTTCAGTATCAAGCCACCCAGATTACCTGTCCTTATCCACATCCTATTTCACAAACCCCTCTAAATCACTGCTGCTCTTTCCCCAATGACCAGTGTAGCCCAGCATCTTCTTGTTGTACAATGTGGGACCATCAAAAGCAGAAAAGCCTTCAACTGTTTCAAAAACTGTCACTTTTATTCACTAACAGCAGAAGTGAACCAAAATTGATCGTGAGGGAGCTGGATTTACCTCTTCAAATGGAAATGGAAGCTCTAATTTAACTGAACTGGATGTGAAATTTCTGTTAGGTTTATAGTACCCTACATTGGTGCACTGTGTCCTGCAGAAGGTAATGCCCCTCCCACACAAGATCCTTATCTTCCTCCTTGTGTGACTTTTCCCACTTTCCCAACTCGTTAGTGGTCGTTTCTTCCTGTTGCCTACTCCAACTGTGCAGAGCACAATATGATAGGGTTATGCAGCACAATATGTCCAGATGCATCCCTCCAGCTGATTCAAGCACTGGAATGGCATCTTCAGCAAGCTTATTGCCTGCACCACTATGGCCCATTGAAGAATGGGCAGAATTGTATCTGCAATTGCCTCAGTTGGGACTTGCAGGAGAGTCTTGCTGCAGCATTATAAAGAGTTGGTATGGTTGTGTCTAGAATAATGTGTACACTTTCTGTTTCCGCATATAAGAAAGGATGCACTGGTATTGGAGGAAGTTCAAAAGAGATTTAATAGATGCTTCTGGCATGATAGGGTTGACTTATCAAGAATGGCTGAACAGGTTAGCCCTTTATTCATTGGAGTTTTGAGGAATGAAGGCTGTTAATTTTGCAATATGAAACATTGAGGAGGCTAGACTGTGTGAATGTTGAGAAGGTATTTCCATTAATCAGGGATGTAAAGATATTTTTCCTCCCAGAATATATTGAATGTCTGAACTCTCTACCTCAGAGACTAGATCATTAAATATAGGAGTAAGAGTAAGTTATTCAGCTCATCAAACTTCCCCTGGTATTCAATATGATCATGGTAGATGAATACTTCAATGCTTTATACTTGCTCCAATTCTATAACCCTATATGGTATAGGTAATCAGAATACTCAAAGGCAGAGCTACTGTAGCCCTCTTTGGTGCAGAATTCCAAAGGTTCACAACTTTCTGAGGAGAATAACTTCTTCCTATCTCTGACATGAATGGCATCTTCGTTATTTTTAAATTGTTGCCCCTAGTTTTAGGCTTCTTAACCGGTGGAAACATCTTTCCTGCATCTACCCTCTCTAGCCCTTTAAGCATTTTGTAGATTTGAATTCGATCACCTCTCATTCTTTAAAACTGTATAAAATATAGGCCCCGAATGACCAATCTCTCTTCA
This sequence comes from Hemiscyllium ocellatum, assembly GCF_020745735.1. Taxonomy (NCBI): domain Eukaryota; kingdom Metazoa; phylum Chordata; class Chondrichthyes; order Orectolobiformes; family Hemiscylliidae; genus Hemiscyllium; species Hemiscyllium ocellatum. The sequence continues at coordinate 45,977,091 of NC_083414.1, read as the reverse complement.
TAGGCCAGTCTGCCACCTTGGGAACAAATCTGGTGAAACTGTGTTGCACTCTGTCTATGGTGGTAATATCTTTCCTGAGATAAGAAAATGAAAACTGCACACAATACCCCAGATGGGTCTAAAGTAGCTCATATACAATTGAAGCAGGACTTCACTACGCCTATACTCAAATAGCAATAAAGGTTAACTCTCATTTAGCCTTCCTACTAGCTTGTTGCACCAGCATATTAGCCTTCAGTGACTTATTGACAAGGCCACTTGTGTCCTTTTGTAAATCTACGCTTTTTCAAACTCCTACCTTTTAACAAAAAATCAGTGCATCTTTTTCTCTTTCCAAAGTAGAAAATCTCACATTTTCCTTTAGCATTTAAAGAGGGGGTAGATTGAGTTTTGAAATATTGTGGAATTGTATGCTGAGCTGACGTGAAAGAAGAGTCAAGTGATTTTCAAAAAGAATGACAGGGAGGATTGAAGGGTTGGGTTGCCTGTTCCTGCTCCTATTTCTTACATTCTTCTTCAAAGAGTTATTAGTAATACTGTTATTAACTTAATGACCACTGGGATAGGATGGTCACCCACTCCTTCATGTTCCAAGTTCTGCTCCAGAAGCTGGCACAGTTCTGTGAGAGTGTCCTGGGACATTTACAGTCTGCAGTAACACTAAATCTTGCTCATCACAAGGAAATTACATCAAGGACATTAGAGTCTAGCCCTCCTGGACTGCTTCTGAGGGGGCCTTTCCATGGACGCAGCTTGGCAGCTGCTGTACATTGCTGCTGTTCTTGGGCTTGCTGCACATCTGCTCTTCCTCTATTTCTCTGCATCTTCATTGCATCACTACAACAATGATGATAACCCTTTGTGACTGGATTCATCAGCCATGTTTACAATGAACCTATGTAGAGAATATAAGACACAGAACGAGTCTAGTATAATGTGAGTATCAACATTCACATCAATCACAAAGAGCAGTTAACATACCCCTGCAAACACAAAGACAGAGAGAGATGGAGCACTCTAACAAGGAGGGCCATAGACTGTCTTTATGTGGCACTTTGATGCTGTACTTTTTGCCAATGAGTATAGCACCATTCGTATCATGAAGAGACATTGGGAGATTGTATGTGCTGTATGACTCCAGATACCATATAGTCCCAGCTCCATATCATCTAAAAGGCCTAGTGGTCTTCACATTGGAACCTTAATCCAGAGACCTAGGTAATGTTCTGGGAACCTGGGTTTTAATCCTGCTGTGACAGATGGTAGAATTTGACTTCAATAAAAATCTGGAATGACTGTGAAACTGTTGTCAATTGTTGGGAAAACCCATCCTGTTAACTAATATTCTTTAGGGACAGAAATCTGCCATCACTACCTGATCTGGAGCAATGTGGTTGAATCTTAACAACCCTCTGGTTGCAACAAATGTTGGCTTAGTCATCCTGTGAATGAATAAAAAAGAAAGACATCATTCAATGTAAGAACAGGCTAGTTATAGTTCACAATGATAGGAATTCAGTTCAGTGCTCCTGCACAGTCTATGAGGTCTTGCATTAGCTTTGGACCTTGTTGTAATGTCTTGCTTCTCAGATGATTACCTCCAAGCTGCAATGACACACAGACATGGTCAAGTTTCCTTATGATGAGCATTTGCACCCCACATGCCTGGACACTGCACGCATTTCATAACCATAATGATTTGATTGCAAATGATTTTAACCTGTACTCCACAACTGAATGATGAATTCCATAGCTCCTTGAAGAGCTTACTGTCATTCAGAAATGAAAACCAGGTATTCAAACAGAAACAAAAAAACACTGATTCTGCCCACTACAGGTGTGTTCACAATCATTTTTTCATTTCATTTTGCATTTAAGAACTGAGTGAATATGGGGGGAAATGCTGGTTATGTTTGGCATCATGAATCTGCTTGGTAGTCAAGAGGACACCTGCTCCTGAATGTCCAGGTCTCTTTCTACTTGGCAGTCCTTGGATAGGACTTCACAACTAATCCTTCACATGTTCCCAAGGACCACCTGGATTTATGACTGCAGTTCTCATCCTTAGTTGAGTTAACTCCCGCACTGACTGCCAGTGACTGATTGTGCCCACACCCCTGGACTGAGATCAGACAATGCCCTTGACTGACAGTGTTGAGGCCCTACGACTGATGGCACCCCCCCTTGACTTCAGTGGGGACTATTCCCCTTTGAATTTGATACATGGTCAAATTTGAAGCATGCGCTATGTATTTGCCATTGAGGTTACTGGTGCATTCCATAGGTGTTAGCTTAACATATCACTGTGCGATACAGCAACATGGTCATCCGCTTGACTGACGATTACTGAAGAATGGCAAGCTGCCTTGCTTTGTGTCTGTGCTAAGCAGTGCAGAAGGACAGAAATAATGTGAACCTTTAAGATGCAGCTGAGGGGGCTAAGCAGCAGATGGCATGGCAAGGCAGTGTTGTCAGCATCAATGTTAGCACAAAATCAATGTGCAGTCCTGGGATGCTGCTCGTTCTGATCATAAACTGGGTGTATGCCCCCCATGCACGAAGTGTCCCTTCAGCAACATTATAATGAAAGATATCAGTGCACTTCAAAGTGCAGCATTGAACTACAGAGCTGTGCTGCAAGTGATTCGGAGTTGTGGCATGGTAATGCAATGAAGGTTATAATATGTCAGACTCTTATGTCCATGGACATGCGGTGTGTGTGTGTGTGTGTTCACTTACCTTGGAAAGTTCCCTGAGAAACTGGTGCTGTGTGGAGGTCTGGAGGAGCAGGGAGATGAAGTCACCAATTACTTTCTCTGACTTTCACGTCGGGATCCAAGTTTACATCTAGGTGTAATCCAGTGGCTATTAGAATGGAAGACTGTACATTAATGTGTTGAGATTAAGTAATAACATGGCTGTTAATGAATGCTAACCTATGCAAACAAGTTTCGCTGCACATTAATGAGAATCCCACCATGGCATCTGACACTGTTGGAAAACGGGGCTTGTTAGTCTCAATAGAATGGCCTTGTTTGAACATCTCATCTGTTATTCCAACATTTCTCATGGCCCACATTATGCAGGGGCTGTGAAAGTTCCACCATAGTGTTTTGCATTTGATATGAAGCACAAGATCATAGAGTCATAGAGATGTACAGCATGGAAACAGACCCTTCGGTCCAACCCTTCCATGCCGACCAGTTATCCCAACCCAATCTAGTCCCACTGCCAGCACTCGACCCATATCCCTCCAAACCCTTCCTATTTGTATAGCCATCCAAATGCCTCTTAAATGTTGCAATTGTACTAGCCTCCACCACATCCTCTGGCAGCTCATTCCATACACGTACCACCCTCTGTGTGAAAAAGTTGCCCCTTTGGTCTCTTTTATATCTTTTCCCTCTCACCCTAAACCTATACCCTCTAGTTCTGGACTCCCTGACCCCAGAGAAAAGACTTTGTCTATTTATCCTATCCATGCCCCTCATAATTTTGTAAACCTCTATAAGGTCACCCCTCAGCCTCCGACGCTCCAGGGAAAACAGCCCCAGCCAGTTCAGCCTCTCCCTGTAGCTCAGATCCTCCAACCCTGCACCATCCTTGTAAATCTTTCCTGAACCCTTTCAGTTTTTGCAACATCTTTTCGATAGGAAGAAGACCAGAATTGCACGCAATATTCCAACAGTAGTCTAACTAATGTCCTGTACAGCCGCAACATGACCTCCGAACCCCTGTACTCAATACTCTGACCAATAAAGGAAAGCATACCAAACGCCTTCTTCACTATCCTATCTACTTGCGACTCCACTTTCAAGGAGCTATGAACCTGCACTCCAAGATCTCTTTGTTCAGCAACACTCCCTAGGACCTTACCATTAAATGTATAAGTCCTGATAAGATTTGCTTTCGCAAAATGCAGCACCTCGCATTTATCTGAATTAAACTCCATCTGCCACTTCTCAGCCCATTGGCCCATCCTGTTGTAATCTGAGGTTACCCTCTTTGCTGTGAACTACAACTCCAATTTTTGTGTCATCTGCAAACTTACTGACTGTACCTCTAATGTTCGTATCCAAATCATTTATATAAATGACAAAAAGTAGAGGGCCCAGCACCGATCCTTGTGGCACTCCACTGGTCACAGGCCTCCAGTCTGAAAAGCAACCCTCCACCACCACCCTCTGTCTTCTACCTTTGAGCCAGTTCTGTATCCAAATGGCTAGTTCTCCTTGTATTCCATGAGATCTAACCTTGCTAATCAGTCTCCCATGGGGAACCTTGTTGAAAGCCTTACTGAAGTCCATATAGATCACATCTACTACTCTGCCCTCATCAATCTTCTTTGTTACTTCTTCAAAAAACTCAATCAAGTTTGTGAGACATGATTTCCCATGCACAAAGCCATGTTGACTATCCTGAATCAGTTCTTGCCTTTCCAAACACATGTGCACCCTGTCCCACAGGATTCCCGGCAACAACTTACCCACCACTGGTCAGGCTCACCGGTCTATAGTTCCCTGGCTTGTCTTTACCGCCCTTCTTAAACAGTGGCACCACGTTTGCCAACCTCCAGTCTTCTGGCACCTCACCTGTGAGGATTCTGGGTAATCCAAGATGGAGGAAGGGAAAAATTTCTGGCTGTAATAGATGCTCCTTTTTTTGAGGTATTTTAGGTATTGGAGGTGATTTCCTCGAATTCCAGGAGCAGCAATTACTGGGAGCAGTTTTATATGCTGTTGCATTGTTTTGGAACTTTGGGGGAAAAAAAGTCAAAACAACAGCAGTTTAAAAGGGAGAAGAGCAGACAAAGGAAGCACATGGTGAGGACAGTGCAGGACAGAGAGCGAGAGAACCTGCAGTTACTGCCTTTGCTGTTTGAATTCGTGTATCGCTGGACATCGGAGTGCATCTGGGAAAATTAACAGTGAAATTCACAACTAATCTTGGAGGAACTGTTGGGCGAAATTCACAGCACAGAATCAGATAAGTTAATTGTTGTTTTAAATCTGTCCAAGAGAAAGGCTGCAGTAGTGAGTACAGTGGATTCTTTCTTCATTATGTGTTCTTGGAGATAAGTCTCTTGATTAAACTTAAAATATAAGCCATAGCTATTAATTTAACCTGGAGCAGTGTTTGTAGAGGAATAAGACGGTGTTATTTTCTGGGTCTGTAGATTGTGAAGCAGCAAAAATGTCCTTTGCAGTGATATGTACTTCTTGTCAGATGTGGAAGTTTAAAGAGAGTTTAAGGGTTACTGAGGATTATATCTGCCATAAATGCTGTTGGATGCGAATCTTATCAGATCGAGTGGGTTGGTTGGAGAGATAGACAGAATTTGCAACAGCAACAGTGTGTGATGGATGGCAGTTATAGGAAGGGGGGAAAGTCTCAGACACTGTCACATAGATGGGTTAGCTCCAGGAAGGCTGAGAGAGGTCGGTACCTAGGGCAGGAGTCTTTTGGGGATATACCCATTTCAAACAGCTATGCTGTTTTGGAAAATGTAGGGGGTGATGGATTCTCAGGGGAACGTAGCACAAACAGCCAAGTTTCTAGTATTGAGACAGGCTCTAATGCAATGAGTGGTACATCGGCTTACAAGAGATCAATTGTGTTAGGGGATTCTGTAGTCAGACGTACAGACAGATGTTTCTATGGCCAGCAGAGAAAAAGCAGAATGATGTGTTGTTTCCCTGGTGCCAGGATCAAGGATGTCTCAGAGAGGGTGCAGAATGTTCTCACAGGGGAGAGGGGCCAGCAGGATGTCATTGTCCACATTGGAACCAATGACATTGGAAGGGAAAAGGTTGAGATTCTGAAGGGAGGTTACAGAGAGTTAGACAGAAATGTAAAAAGGAGGTCCTCAAGGGTAGTAATATCTGGATTACTCCCAGTGCTATGAGCTAGTGAGGGCAGAAATAGGAGGATAGAGCAGATGAATGTATGGCTGAGAAGCTGGTGTACGGGAGAAGGATTCACAGTTTTGGATCATTGGAATCTCTTTTGGGGTAGAAGAGACCTGTACAAGAAGGACGGATTGCACCTAAATTGGAAGGGGACTAATATACTGGCAGGGAAATTTGCTAGAGCTGCTTGGGAGGATTTAAACTAGTAAGGTGGAGTGGGGGGAACCCAGGGAGATAGTGAGGAAAGAGATCGATCTGAGATGGGTACAGCTGAGAACAGAAATAAGTCAAACAGTCAGGGCAGGCAGGGACAAGGTAGGTCTAACAAATTAAACTGCATTTATTTCAATGCAAGGGGTCTAACAGGGAAGGCAGATGAACCCAGGGCATGGTTAGGGACATGGGACTGGGATATCATAGCAATTACAGAAACATGGCTCAGGGATGGGCAGGAATGGCAGCTTAATGTTCCAGGATACAAATGCTACAGGAAGGATGGAAAGGGAGGCAAGAGAGGAGGGGGAGTGGCAATTTTGATAAGGGATAATATTACAGCTGTGCTGAGGGAGGATATTCCCTGAAATACATCCAGGGAAGTTATTTTGGTGGAACAGAGAAACAAGAAAGGGATGATCACTTTATTGGGATTGTATAATAGACTCCTAATAGTCAGAGGGAAATTGAGAAACAAACTTGTAAGGAGATCGCAGATATCTGTAAGAATAATAGGGCAGTTATAGGGGATTTTAACTTTCCAAAAGATGTTTGTGAACAAAGTGCAACAAGTGAATAGAAAGGCAAATTTAACACTTTTGTTTATTGCAAGATGAGTGGAGCACAAAAATGAGGATATTTTGCTTCAGATTTATAGAGGTTTGGTCAGACCACCTTGATCTGGAGTACTTTGTACAGTTTTGGTCTCCTTAGTTGAAAAAGCAGATAAATGCATTAGATGCAGATTTGGGAATGTTCACCGATACCTTGGATAAGTACATTATCTAGAGGGAAGGGTCGGACAGGCTGGGCCATTACCTATTGGAGTTTAGAGAAATGAGAGTGATCTTATAGAACATAGAACATAGAACATAGAAAAGTACAGCGCAGTACAGGCCCTTCGGCCCTCGATGTTGCGCCGACCGAAGCCTACCTAACCTACACTAGCCCAATAACCTCCATATGCTTATCCAAAGCCCGCTTGAATGACCATAAAGAGGGAGAGTCCACCACTGATACTGGCAGGGCATTCCATGAACTCACAACCCGCTGAGTAAAGAATCTACCCCTAACATCTGTCCTATACCAACCTCCCCTTAATTTAAAGCTGTGTCCCCTAGTAACAGCTGACTCCATACGCGTAAAAGGTTCTCACTGTCAACCCTATCTAAACCCCTAATCATCTTGTACACCTCTAACAAATCTCCCCTAAACCTTCTTTTCTCCAATGAGAACAGCCCCAATTGCCTCAGCCTTTCCTCATACGATCTTCCTACCATGCCAGGCAATTTCCTGGTAAATCTCCTCTGCACCCTTCCAGTGCCTCCACATCCTTCCTATAGTATGGCGACCAAAACTGCACACAATACTCCAGATGAGGCCGCACCAGAGTCTTATACAACTGCAACATGACCTCAGAACTCCGGAACTCAATTCCTCTACCAATAAAGCCCAGTACACCATATGCCTTCTTCACAGCACAATTTACCTGGGTGGCAACTTTCAGAGATCTGTGTACATGGACACCAAGATCCCTCTGCTCATCCACACTACCAAGTAGCCTACCATTAGCCCAGTAATCCATCTTCTTGTTACTCCTACCAAAGTGAATGACTTCACACTTAGCTACATTAAACTCCATTTGCCACCTTTCTGCCCAGCTCTGCAACTTATCTATATCCCGCTGTCCACAACTCCACCGACTTTCGTATCATCCACAAACTTGCTCACCCAGCCTTCAAGCCCCTTCTCCAGGTCATTTATAAAAATGACAAACAGCAATGGTCCCAAAACAGATCCTTGTGGAACACCGCTAGTAACTGCACTCCAAGATGAACCTTTACCATCAACTACTACCCTCTGTCTCCTTCCAGCCAGCCAATTCCTAATCCAAACCTCTAATGCACCCTCAATGCCATACCTCCATAGTTTTTGCAGTAGCCTACCATGGGGTACCTTATCGAACGCCTTACTAAAATCCATATACACCACATCTACTGCTTTACCCTCGTCCACCTCCTTGGTCACCTTCTCAAAGAACTCAATAAGGTTTGTGAGGCATGACCTGCCCTTTACAAAACCATGCTGACTTTCCTTGATTACATTATTCCTATCCAGATGTTCATAAATCCTATCCCTTACAATTCTCTCTAAGGCTTTGCCCACAACAGAAGTGAGACTTACTGGCCTATAGTTACTAGGGCTGTCCCTACTCCCCTTCTTGAACAAGGGGACCACATTCGCTATCCTCCAGTCTTCTGGCACTATTCCTGTAGACAACGACGACATAAAAACCAAGGCCAATGGCTCTGCTATCTCCTCCCTAGCTTCCCAGAGGATCCTAGGATAAATGCCATCAGGCCCAGGGGACTTATCTATTTTCACCCTTTCCAGTATTCCCCGGACCTCTTCCCTACATACCTCAAAGCCATCCATTCTAATCACTTGTGACTCAATATTCACATCAGCAACAATGTCCTGTTCCTGAGTGAATACTGAAGAAAAGTATTGATTTAGTGTCTCTCCAATCTCCTCTGCCTCCACGCACAACTTCCCACTACTATCCTTGACTGGACTGATACCTACCCTAGTCATCCTTTTATTCCTGACATATCTATAGAAAGCCTTTGGGTTTTCCCTAATCCTACCAACCAAGGACTTTACATGTCCCCTTCTCGCTGCTCTTAGCTCTCTCTTTAGATCCTTCCTGGCTACCTTATAATTCTCAATCGCCCCAATTGAACCTTCACCCCTCATCTTTACATAGGCCGCCCTCTTCCCTTTTACAAGGGATTCCAATTCCTTATTAAACCACGGCTCCCTCACAAGACCCTTTCCTCCCTGCCTGACTGGTACATACTTATCAAGGACACCCAATAGCTGCTCCTTTCCTCCCTGCCTGACTGGTACATACTTATCAAGGACACCCAATAGCTGCTCATGCCTCACCACATCATCATTTCCCTGCCCCCAGCTATAACTCCTGCCCTGCAGTGCACACTTATCCCTCTCCATCACTAGAGTAAAAGTCACCGAGTTGTGGTCACTGTCCCTGAAGTGCTCACCTTCCTCCAAGTCTAACACCTGGCCTGGTTCATTACCTAGAACCAAATCCAGTATAGCCTCACCTCTTGTTGGCCTGTCTACATATTGTGTCAGGAAACCCTCCTGCACACATTGAACAAACACCGACCCATCTAATGAACTCGAGCTATAGCTTTCCCAGTCAATATCTGGGAAGTTAAAGTCCCCCAGAACAACCACCCCACGACTTTCACTCTTCTCCTGAATCATCCTTGCAATACTTTCCTCTACGTCTCTCGAACTATTAGGAGGCCTGTAGAAAACTCCTAACACGGTGACCTCACCTTTCCTATTTCCAACCTCAGCCCAAACTACCTCAGATGGCAAGTCTTCCTCCATTGTCCTTTCTACCGCTGTAATACTATCCTTGACAAGCAATGCCACACCTACCCCTCTTTTACCCCTACCTCTGACCCTACTAAAACATTTAAACCCTGGAACCTGCAATAGCCATTCCTGTCCCTGTTTTACCCACGTCTCTGTAATGGCCACAACATCGAAGTCCCAGGTACCAACCCACGCTGCAAGTTCACCTACCTTATGTCTTATATTTCTGGCATTGAAGTATACACACTTCAAGCCACCTTCCTGTTTACCGGCACCCTCCTACGAGATCGATGCCTTGTTCCTAACCTCCCTACACTCAAGGTCCTGCACCCTAAAGCTACAGTCCAGGTTCCCATGCCCCTGCAGCGTTAGTTTAAACCCTCCCAAAGAGCACTAGCAAACCTCCCCCCAAGGATGCTGGTGCCCCTCAGGTTCAGGTGGAGACCATCCTGTTTATAGAGGTCCCATCTTCCCCAGAAAGAACCCCAGTTGTCCAGAAACCGGAATCCCTCCCTCCTGCACCATCCCTGTAGCCACGCATTTAACTGTTCTCTCTCCCTATTTCTCGACACTCTATCACGTGGCACGGGTAACAAACCATGGCAACAACTCTGTTCGTTCTAGCTCTGAGCTTTCAACCTAGCTCCCTGAAAGCCTGCCTAACATCCTCATCCCTCTTCCTACCTATGTCATTGGTGCCAACGTGGACCACGATCTGGGGCTGCTCCCCCTCCCCCTTAAGGACCCGGAAGACACGATCAGAGACATCACGTACCCTTGCACCTGGGAGGCAACATACCAATCGTGAGTCTCTGTGCCCCTCACTATTGAGTCCCCAATAACTATCGCTCTACCTTTCTCCGCCCTTCCCTTCTGAGCAATGGGGACAGACTCCGTGCCAGAGGCCTGAACCTCATTGCTTACCCCTGGTAAGTCGTCCCCCCCACAAGTATCCAAAACGGTATACTTGTTATTGAGGGGAACGGCCGCAGGGGGTCTCTGCACTGGCTGCTTCCTCCCAGTCCCCCTCACTGTCACCCATCTGTCTATAACTTAGGGAGTAACTACTTTCCTAAAGCTCTGATCTATGACCACCTCTGCCTCCCGAATGATCCGTAGTTCATCCAACTCCAGCTCCAGTTTCCTAACACGGTCTTGGAGGAGCTGGAGATGGGTGCACTTCCTGCAAGTGTAATCAGCAGGGACGCTAATGGCTTCCCTCACCTCATACATGTTGCAAGAGGAACATTGCACTGCCTGCACTGCCATCCCTCTAAAAGGTAAACTTTACAAATAAAGCTGGATCTAAAGAAACAAACAAGCAAAATGCAACACTTACCTGCTTACCACAATGGGTCTTATTATTAGGTTAGAGGAGGAGGGCGGGTGGGAGGCTCTACCTCTGTAGTGCCTCGGGTTCCTCACCTGAGCACTTATATAAGAAAAAAAAACCTTCCCAGGTAAGCTAGCGCAACACCAGCTTCTGGGTCCGCTAGGCGCTTAAAAAAACTTTAAATTTTAGCCATTAAAAAAACAATAACTGGACTATACCGCGACTTAAAAAAAACACCACCACACAGCCGTTACCTGCTCCGCCGAGAGAGTAAGGCCGAAGGCTTGGAGCTGCGCGCTTTTATAAGAAAAAAAAACCTTCCCAGGTAAGCTAGCGCGACACCAGCTTCCGGGTCCGCTAGGCGCTTAAAAAAACTTTAAATTTTAGCCCTTAAAAAAATAACTGAACTATACCGCGACTTAAAAAAAAACACCACCTGACAGCCGTTACCTGCTCCGCCAAGAGAGTAAGCATATCTTATTGAGATATGCAGGATTCTGATGGGACTTGATGGATGGTGAGACTGTTGCCCCTTGCTGAAGAGACCAGAACTCGGGGCACACTTTAAATATAAGGAGTCTCCTGTGGAGATGAGGAAATTAATATTCTTTCCTTGAGAGGATCTCTTTCAAACTCTCCTCCTCACAGGCAAGTGGAACCAGTGTCTTTTGATACTTTTAAGGCAGAACTAAAAGATAATTTCCTATCCAAGGAGTTATAGTTTATCAGGGGGGAGGTGGCCGGTTACTGGAAATGTGAAGCTGTGGTCACAGTCAATTGCCTATGATCGTATTGAATAGCAAGCAGGCAAGATGGGCCAAATGGCCCACTCCTCCTTCTAATTCATTCTTTTCTAGATATCGCTAAATTCACCATAGAGTTAACCTAACCCCTTCTTGATGTGAATACAGATTGTTGCTACTGTTCCAAGAAAATGTTTCATGGTCTTTGTGGTCTATATAATATATTTGAATACTTCAATATCCAATTACAGGCATACAATGCTTCAATGCTGCTTCTCACGAAGACTTGTATAAAGTTATGGTCTTTTACTTTGCTCTTACTAAACTTAATTTACCCATTTTTAATTTGAGCTAAATGATTTCATAATAATCTTAAAAGGCTTATTGCCACTATCAAATGGGTTGCTGTCTGTACATGTTACATGTGTTGGTCTGTGTATGTGCATGTGTATATATAGAAATGTTGCTGCTCTAATATTTAGATCCTAGAGCTGAAATATAGTGTACTGAGAGCTGCATTAGTGATTAGGAAATGCTTCGGGAATTGTCAGAATTATCTACCATGAAATAATTATTATTTCTTAAAGAAAATAAAATAGCCCTTCTTTTGAAGAGGTAAAAATCATAGAGAATTTAGATAACTAGAGGAAAAAGAAGAGATGATTAAGGCTAGAGCAATACAAAAGTCAGTGGAAGCTCATTCTAATTTGGATAGGCTTCTTGAAGTGGTCTCGTGCCTCAGAGCTTTAACATGCTCAGTGATCTCTTGAATTCCACTTCTATATTGATATGCACCCAAAATTACTGGTGCAAAAGCGACAACACGCGCAGAATCTAATCCTTTTTATAACACCATCTGAAGATTCACCTCTCCTCAAAATTTCAGTTCTCGCTGATCTTTGAAGTGGTAAGCCTCAGAATGCATCACATACAGCAACACTATCAAATTGACCAAATAGTTTGACAATAATATTTTAGTGATGAAGAAAGAAGAAAATGAAGTTTAAGCTTACAAAAAGAAATCAAGAATTATGATGACAATTTTAAGCGCAATAATATTGAAAGTCATTGAGTCATCAGGTCTCAGAGCTGTACAGCATGGAAACAGGCCCTTCAATCCAATGCATCCATGCCGACCAGATATCCTAAATTAATCTCGTCTCATTTTCCAGGATTTGGCCCATATCCCTCCAAACCCTTCCTAGTTATATACCCATCTCGTTGCCTTTTAAATGTTGTAATTGTACCAACCTCCGACCCTTTCTCTGGCAGCTCAGAAAAATGTGGTGCTGGAAAAACACAGCAGGACTCCTGAAGAAGGGCTTATGCCTGAAACGTCAATTCGTCTGCTCCTTGGATGCTGCCTGGCCTACTGTGTTTTTCCAGCATCACATTTTTCAACTCTGGTCTCCAGCATCTGTAGTCCTCACTTTCTTCTGGCAGCTCAGTCCTTACATGCACCACCCTCTGCATGAAAATAATTGCCCTCTAGGTCCCCTGAAAGCTTTCCCCTCTCACTCTAGTTTTGGATCCCCTACACTAGGGTAAAGCCCTTGTGAATTTACTCTATCAAGTCCTCTCGTGATTTTATAAACCTCTATATGGTCACCCCACAGCCTCTGACGCTCCATGTAAAACCACCCCAACCTATTCAGCCTCTCCCAAGAGCTCAAACCCTCCAACCCTGGCAACATCCTGTAGATCTTTTGTGAACTCTTTCAACTTTCACAACATTCTTACTATAGCAGGAAGACCAGAATCGCATTCAGTTTCCCAAAAGTGGCTTAACCAATTAACCAATAACCAAGCTGCAACATGACCTCCCAACTCCTATACTCAATGCAATAACCAATAAAGGAAACTATAATAAATGCCTTCTTCACTATCCTATTCACCTGCAACTCCATTTGCAAGGAACTATGAACCACACTCCAAGGTCTTTTTGTTCAGCAACACTCCCCAGGACCTTCCCAGGAAGTGTATAAGTCCTGCCCTAATTTGTCATGCCAAAATGCAGTATCTCACATTTATCTAAATGAAACTCCATCTGCCACTCCTAAGCCCATTAGCCCAACTGATCAAGATCCTGTTGTACTCCGAGGTAACCATCTTCACTATCCACTACACTGCCAATTTTGGTGTCACCTGCAAACTTACTAGCCATACCTCCTATATTCACATCCAAAACATTTTTTAACCATTCTACAAGCATGAAAATTGCAGAGGCTCTGCCCACGATCTTCCAAGGAGAAAGTGAGGTCTGCAGATGCTGGAGATCAGAGCTGAAAATGTGTTGCTGGAAAAGCGCAGCAGGTCAGGCAGCATCCAAGGAACAGGGAATTCGATGTTTCGGGCATAAGCCTGAAGAAGGCTTATGCCCGAAATGTCAAATTTCCTGTTCCTTGGTTGCTGCCTGACCTGCTGCGCTTTTCCAGCAACACATTTTCAGCCCACAATCTTCCAACCCTTCCTCGATATGTGGGTAGAGATAGTAGACTGGTGCATAGTGAATTCTATGCTCCTTTGTCGCCCATGATCCTGAACAGATACATGGGAACCATCTCCCAGTTCCCTTCAACTCACCTGATTTAAAACTACATCACTGTTCCTTCATTGTTGTAAAATCATGAACCCCTTTAGTATTCCATAAAGCTATGGGTGAACCTTCCTCACACGGACTGTAGAGGTTCAAGAAGTCAGTTCACCAGCACCTTCTCAAGGGCATTTAGGGAAGGGAAATATATGTGTCTTACCCATTGATGCTCACTTCTCACAAACAAGTAAACAAAACCTGGCTGATGTGTATAGAATACTTATATACCTGAGACAGAGGAACAACCACAAAATAATCCACTGTTAATACATGAGAAAAATGATAAAGACAATACTTCTAGACAAAATGAATTGGCCTTGTATGTGCTAATAAAAGTAAATTAGAATGGGCACAGTTAAGAGAAATTCTGCTTGACAGACTCAATTAGGTTCTTGAATTAAGTAATAGGAAAGATTGTTGAGGATATTGCAATTGATATTTGGGTTTCAAATAGAGCATGACCTAACAGACTTGTTAACAAGACTAAGAACTGTTGGAATAGAGAGACGTTGTCAGCATAGATTCAAAATTGACAAATGGACAGAAGGCACAGAGCCACAGGATATTGTAATTTGCAGATTGAGAGAAAGCACCAAATGCATCCCTAGAACATCTAGATAACAAAGACACCTACACTAGACTCCTATTTATTGACTTTAGCTCCACCTCCAAAACCATAATTCCAGCAAAACTCATCTTCACATTCTGAGTCCTCGGACTCTGCTCCCTCTTCTTTAACTGGATCCTTGACTTCCTGACCCACAGAATGCAATCAGTAAGGATAGGCAACACCTTCTCCACAATAATCCTCAACATTGGTGTCCAGCAATGCTATGTCCGTAGCCCTTATTGTCCTTATGCACCCATGACTGTATAGCCACATTCAGCTCTACATTCATTTACAAATTTGTTGATGATACCACCATAGTGAATTGGATCTCAAACAACAACAAGACAGAGTACAGGAAAGAGATAGGTAGCTTTGTGACATGATGGTATAAACAACAATCTTTCTCTCACTGTCAGCAAAACAAAGGAGCTGATCATTGACTTCAGGAAATGGATTGGAGGACATATCCCTGGCTTCATCAATGGTGTTGAGGGGGAGATGGTTGTGAGTTTCGAGGTGAATTTACACCTATTTCCTATCACCATCAATCTCTTCTGGTCTGCCCACATTAATGTTATAGTCAAAGGAACATGCCCATGCCTCTACTTCCTCAAAAGGCTAAGGAAATTCAGTATGTTCACAATGACTCTTCTCAATTTTTTATAGATGTTCCATTGAAAGCATTCTATCCAGATGCATCACATCCTGGTATGGCAACTGCCCTGCTCAAGACTGCAAGAAATTACAGAGAGTGTGAATGCAGTCCAATCCATCACAAAAGTCCGCCTTCCTACCATTGACTCCATCCATAATTCGTGCTGCCTCGGAAAAGCAATCAACATAATCAAAGACCCCTCCCACCCAGTTATACTCTCTTCCATCCTTTTCCTTTCGGCAGAAGATACAAATATTTGAAAATACATAACAACAGATTTAAGAACAGCTTCTTCTCCACTGTCATCAGACTTATGAACAGACCTCTCATGTATCAGAACTGGTCTTACTCTGCACCTTCTGTTTAGCTGGAACACAATATTTTGCATTGTGTTCTAATACTCTGATGTACTTATTTTTGGTATGATTTGTCTGGTTAGCATGCAAAACAATACTTTTCACTGCATCTCAGTACATTGACAATAAGACTCTGGCCTTAGTTAGTTAATTCTGGTCCACATACTTTAGGAAGGAAGGATGGGCTATGGAAGGGATACAGAGACATTTTTTAGAATGTTACTAGGGATAAGGAGCTTTTGTTACTTGCAAAGGCAGGAGAAGTTGAATTTGATGAGTACAGCAAAGTAAACAAAGAATTGATTCTTATATCAAATTATTAAGGACTTTAATAAAATAAATAAGGAGAAGTCATTCCCGGTGACAGAGGAGTCTGTGAGCAGCAAAAAGATCCAGAGGTAACATGAACAAACTTTTTTATGCTTAAATTTATTGAGTTCTGGGATGTCTTCTAATCTAATCTAATCTAAAAAAATAATCTAATCAAACAAAATTTTGGAAACAGATTCCATTGCAAATGTCAACAGGGAATTGGGTAAAAACTTAAAGAATAAAATATTACAGGACTATGTGGGCAACGCAGTGGTTTAGGTTTATTTGGATTGTTCTACTAAAAAGCTGGCATGGATGTGATGGATTAAATGACCTCTTTCTCTGTTGTATCAACTTTTGATTCTAACAACATGATTCATCCAATTTATGTAAACAAAGCAGCTAGCCTTACTATCAGTAGTATCAAGACATTGTAAAAGGTTATATCTCAGTCCACCTTAGATTAATCTTTACTTCATCCAAAAACGTAATGGCTGAATAATATGCATCTGAATCAGTCTGCACTGTCATATTTATAACATTTGCCATGGAGATGTTCTAAAAGGGAATACAAGTGGTGTTGTGCTTCTCATGTACGTTATCTTGAGACTCAGTGTGAGTTTGGTCATTTTCTCTCATAAAATTGATCAACATTTCTATAATATTTATTGTACTCTTTCATATTATTATCAGTGTGTAAAGTTCAAAATGCATTTTATGCTTTTATTTCACTGTATCCTCTTCAAGAGTGTAATACCACCATGGTTTAGGAAACAGTCAGGTACAGAGTTAGCAATTCACTGATAAATTATTAATTCTATTTCAACATCCTCTGCGTTGACCTGTCAGTTTCACATGGCTTTCAAAACGATGACGACGGCTTGTGAGAACAAATTCTAATTTTAAACACCCATTAACAGCCTTCTGATTACACAAATCAGAGCAGAGACACAACCAATGATACAGTTTAATACTCTTTAATCCAACAATAACCAGTCAAACATTGTGGTGGAAAATCCAGGCAAATAATTGGCAAGGCTTTATAAGCATTCACATGTTCAGTCATATTAGAGAACAGTATGTGAGAGAAAGAGATTAAATTTAAGTATTTCTAAGTCTTTTCAACCAAAGCTGCCAAGCAGTACTACTTCTAACATTTAACTGTTTTTTCTAGCCTTTTCTTTGTGCTGCACATCCTTTAATATTTTATTGCGACTGGACACGCACATTATTTGTAACAGAATGTGACTTCTCAGGCTATAATGGGACCATATATCCACGTGGGAACATTAGTACCAAGTGAATAATCCTTCTGAAGTTGCACCCATTAAGGATGCCAGTGTCCAGCATTATAATTCACTTCATGTGACAAGAAGCATTTGAGTGCACTGGACAAAACAGCAAATACTGTTTCTGAAAGCATTCTGGCTGTATTACTGAAGACCTGCACACCCAAGCTAATTATGCCCTCAGCCAAGCTGCTAGAGTGGAAGTTGGACTGATACATCAGCCTCAAAAAGAAGGAATATATAATCCAGACTGTACTATTCTTATATTTTCATTCACATGTAAAGTGTGAAAAGGAGACATCACTGCAATATCAACTCACCAACAACTTATTCACTAAATGTTCAACTTGGATATTTTAAGAACCATTTTCAGACCTCATTGTAATTTTCAATCAGACATAAAGCTTTCACCATGCAAGATATATTTGCTAATGTTCAGGGAAAGATGAAAATATTTGCCTTTGATATAAAAACAGCACAGTATGACAGAATAGAGCCCTCATAAAACTGGTATTAAAGGCAATTAAATGGAAAACGTTCTATAACTGGAGTCATGACTGACAAAAAGAAAGATGGTTGTGGTTTCAGAGGTCGAACATAAGCTACCTGGTCTCAACCGGCAAGCTGGGCTCAGTTGATAATCAGAATCACATGATAATGAATTCAACTTGTATTCCAGTGCTTTAGTATTAAATTCCCTGGCTAACATAGCAGTATTCGGAGTAGTGAGCTGTCAATTGTGCTGTCTTTCAGATAAGACCATGGGTGGATTCAGAAGAGTCCATCGCAATACACTTCTGGAAGGATCTCAACTATCCTGAAGAAGAGCAGGTGTGCAATTCTTAGTGTCCTGGTAAATTTGTATTCCTTCACCAACATTGCCACAAAAAAACAAGAACTGCAGATGTTGAAAATCTGACAGAAAGAAATTGTTAGAGAAACTCAGCAGGCCTGCCATCACCCGTGGAGAGAAAGCAGAGTTAATGCTTTGAGTCCAGAAACCGCTCCTCAGAACTAGGGGCAGTGAGAAAAAGGTGGCATATGTGCTGAAGACAGGGAGTGTCTGTTTCTGTTTGTGTCACAAAAATATTCTCTGGTCATTATCACATTCCTCTTCATGGGAGTTAGCTGTCATATTTCCAACACTAACAAAGTGTCTACATTTCAAAAATTACTTTTTCTGGTGTCATGAAAAATGCTACATAAATGCAAGGTTTTCTTTTTCAAGATGAAAACTTTGGAATTCATTCTGCCAGTTGGTTTAAAATTTTTAACTGCAAAAATCAGATCTATTTTTCTCTATCAATTTGTTTTTAAACATTGATTTGGGTTTTGGGTCCGTAACAAATGAGTGATGAGTGTGGTGCTGGAAAATCACAGCAGGTCTGGCAGCATCTGAGGAGCAAGAAAGTTGATATTTCGGGCAAAAGTCCAACCTATCACCTTTACCTCACCTCCATCCCCACCTATCGCACTCTCAGCTACCTTCCCCCCAGCCCCAACCCCCTCTCATTTACCTCCCCATCCCTGAGGCTCCTATCTCATTCCTGATGAAGGGCTTTTGCCCAAAATGTTGATTTTCTTGCTCCTTAGATGCTGCCTGACCTGCTGTGCTTTTCCAGCACCACACTCTTGACTCTAATCTCCAACAGCTGCAGTACTCACTTTCGCCTAACAAATGAGTGATGGCAGCCGCTCATTAAGCTTGCATTTTGATTTGGTTTATTGTTGTTACATGCACCAGGATACAGTGCTGTACAGGCAGACTGTACTATACAAAGTGCATCAGGGAGTAGAACAAAGTGCAGAATACAGTATTGCAACCACAGAGAGGGTGCAGAGAGGTCTGCCTGAAAAATTTGAGAGGTCTGCTCAAAAGTCTGATAACAGCAGGGAAGAAGCTAACCTTGAATCTGTTTGTACGTATATTCAAACTTTTATACCTTTTGCCCAACAGAAGAGGGTGGAAGAGAGTATAACAGTGGTGGGAGGGTTCTTTTATGATGTTGGTAGTTTTCCTGAAGCAGCAGGAAATATAGATGGAGCCAATGGATGGAAGACTCATAAGTGTGATGGACTGGGTTGTGTTCATGACGCTGTAGTTATTGGTGTACTTATATGCTGCCATACCACTCTGTGATGCACCCAGATATGATGCTTTTCTATAAAAATTGATGAGTCTTTGGGGACATACCGAATGTCCTTAGCCTACTGAGGAAGTAGATTTGTTGTTGTGATTTCGTGACCATTGCGTCAACATAGGTGGATGAGGACAGATTGTTGGTGAGCATCACTCCCAGGTATGTGATGCTCTCAACCATCTCCACCTTAGCACCATTGAGACAGACAAGGACGTGCTTTCCACTCTGCTTCCTGAAGTCAATGACCAGCTGCTTCATTTTTCTGATATTGCACTCAATCTCTTTCTTGTATGCTGTCTCATCATTATTTGAGAACCACTTACACCTTTGTGGCCATAAATGTGTAATTGTAACAGACTAAACACCCCTACTAGGGCCACTCAAAGAAGACAAGGCTATGCTGCCCATAGCTTCAGGTCGAAATCAACAAATCAATGTCATTCAACATGTATACAATTA
The DNA here is from genome assembly GCF_020745735.1 of Hemiscyllium ocellatum. Classification (NCBI taxonomy): domain Eukaryota; kingdom Metazoa; phylum Chordata; class Chondrichthyes; order Orectolobiformes; family Hemiscylliidae; genus Hemiscyllium; species Hemiscyllium ocellatum. The sequence continues at coordinate 45,957,067 of NC_083414.1, read as the reverse complement.
CAAGTTAGAACATTGTCCAGGAGGCCAACTAACAAATGCTGATGCCTTGAGCTGCCTTGCTCAGGCAGACACTCCATTGTTGGTGCTGGCATTGGAAGAGTCCATTCTGGTTTTAAGCTTTCTGGGTGCACTTCCAGTTACCCCTGACAATATCAGACTGTGGATGCAAAAAAATCCAATCCTAGCAAAACTAAAACAGCTCATGGTGACGGGGGAAACAAAAGGGCTGCCACAACTGGATAGAAACCTTTTTGGACCCAGAGAGACCAGATCAAAGTAGAGGATGGCATATTATTATGCTGAGCACAGGTCATCGCTAGGTACTGGCTGAACTTCCCCAGAATCATCTAAGGGTGTCAAAAACGGAGATGTTGGCGAGAAATTATGTCCGGTGGTCAGGATTGGATGCAGATATAGCAGCGTTGGTGGGGCAGTGCTCACAGTGTCAACAACGATAAACGTTACTGCCAGTACATCACCAAAATTGTGGAAATGGTTGGGTAAATACTGGAATTCAGGCCTAGTGGGACTCCTTTGCTGTCTCGATTGTGCATACCGACGGCAAATCCAAGGGCTGCGGGCGTGGATCCTGAAGAAAATGTTTACCATTTGGCTTAGGTTTGGCTTTGATTTGGGGTTCCACTGTGGGCTGACCTGGAGCCCCTCTGTTAAGGTATGTCCTGATTGAGATTATGCAATTGCCTGTAACTCATATGTTCCACTTGCTACATTTTCTAATGACAAGTCCAGCTGTCATGCCCGGTTGAAATCCACTTGGGCTTCAGCTGGTAGTTGCTGTTACATGGTTACATCTTTAATTGCACATCCCAAAAAAATCAGAATTTCATTAAGGGTTAAACAAAAATGACATGCCTCCACTAGTCATCTTAACTTGTCAAAATATCCCAACAGAGATTCCCCTGGTTCTCAAACTGCTGAGTAATAGCTAGCCCCTCAGAATTAGAAGAGGCTTGCGGTTATAATATTCCCTAACTAAATCTGTCAATTCTTCAAAGGTTTTAGTATGTGATACCTCAGGGAAAGTTAGGTTTCTAATAACAAAAAAAAAGCTGTGGGTCCGCAAGCTGTCAGGGTAATTACTCATTGCTTTTCATCTAGCCCACAGTCATTTGCCTGGGAAAAAAAAATGCATTCTTTTCACATTCTGGGCCAGTCTTCAATAGCATGATCGAAAAGTCAAGCTTCCCAAATAACGCTGTGATGCCAGAAATGCTTACCTACCAACTCAAAGATAACTGTTGTGTGTGAATTTCTTCAGGAACACACTTTTTTCACTTGTTGCCACTGAAATAACTTCACTGAGATTTGTATCCTGTTTTCAAGTCACTCCTTATTTACATGTGCATAGTCCTTGGCACTGGTCTGGCTTCCTCAGAGCTGATAATGTGTTGCTGGAAAAGTGCAGCAGGTCAGGCAGCATCCAAGGAGCAGGAGAGACGTCATTTCGGGCATGAACCCTTCTTCAGGTTTCCTCAGAGCCAGCTCTCAGAATGAACAGAACCTCTGACACTCTTGTTTATATCTGCCAGCCAGGACTCCCTGATTAGATTAGATTAACAGTCCCAATCAGAACTCATATTCTCTGAGGTCCACCTTGCTGACCTCGTTACAATCACTACAGTCACAAATGATCTGATTAGGATCACATAACATAACATTCTGTATGGCCAATAAAATAAACATGCAGTAAAACAAGGCTTTCGCTGCAAATAAACCTGCTTATTTGGAAACCCATTAGAATGTATAACCCTCCCTTGATAAATTAAGAAAATTGGAAAGAGCAGTATTAGATTACCTCCTAAAGGTATATTCCAGGAACACCACACAGTGTACTTATAGTTGATTTCCATCTCAGATTTAAAATAAAATTTGCCAATACTTTAAATAGAAAATTGCATGCTAGAAGCCATTTTAAATTATTATTAAGGATTTGATTTTATTACTGGTGATATCACTGTTCAGTGTGAAATGCAGGGTCTGCTGATCACATCTGCACTTGTTAATTTCAAGAATATGCCTTTGATTTTCTACCTCTCACTTTCTTTTGCTTCACGTTTCATATGCCTACGTTTAGATCAGATTGATGAATATCATTGATCTACAACAAAGGAAAAGAATTGGCTTATAAATTTCACAAATTCTGCTATTTTAATTTACTTTGTTAACCTGTGATGTTATTATTTTGGAGTGACAAGAGGGCATTGGAATTTTTTCTTCACGAAAATTCTGATAAATTGTTTTGTGTTATGCAGAAACAAATTAATAAAGCAGTAAGCCTAACCTTTGGATACAAAATTTCAAAAAGAGCCCCAAATCAATTACGTTTGGACTAGTACTCTAAAAAGAATCTCAGCTCTTTGACACTGACTAGAGCTCATTAAATTGAGAGCAAGCAGATAGCATGATGCTATTCTGTAAAGCTGTCAGCTTAAAATCATTCACAATTTCAGAATCGTCATTATGAGCTTTAATTTCTCTCTTCGTCAAATTGCTAAGTTCCTTGTCTCCCTGCACTGTCACATCTCACTGATAAATTTATTCTAATGACTGATGCAAAAATACAATCTGAAATCTATGCCATATTCCTTGTCACTTTCTGTCATCAAATCAAGTACAGAGCCTATTAACAACTCCCCGAGAGGAACATAAGAGAAAGGCAGAACTGTCATGACTAGAAACAAAGATTGGTGAAAACGCTGCTCTGTGTCCATAATACTTCAACTTGTATTGAGCAGATGGAAATCGAATTCAAGTTACTTTACAGATTTTATTATACATCTGTTTTCTGGAGTAAAATATCCTTTGCTGTCCTAGAAGTGTCACACGGCATGACACGTTCTTCTATGTGATTTGGACCCGTCCAATAATGATTCCCTTGTGCAGAGCCATCAACTGTACAACAGGTTATGCAAGTCAAACCCAATTAGGTTTCAACTCAGTCTCTTAGGATTCTAATGGCATACTGTCCAGGACATTCACACCGTTATGTTGCTGGATACATTGTCTATATCTGCTGTGTTAAGAATTGTGCTGACTGATTGTAAGTAGAACAGAGTTGTTTCAGTGGATTTGCCTGCGACATGGTTCATTGTGATCGAGTACCATCTTTAAATGATTGAAACCTGGTTTTGAGCTCAGCACAAGAATGTAGTGTGAGAAGTGTGGCAAATTATAAGCTCACATGACTGTACTGATGTGAGGCTTCATTCTAATATCATAGCATTGATTCCTGCAAGAGCCCAGTGGGAATGCCACAGAAATTAAAAAGACAGGAATGAAATGTCATGTAGCAGGTCTGTTAAGTACATTGAGAATCTTTGAGGGGTTTGTGGGAAGGTTGATCAGTGATAGTTGCAAAGAGAGAAGAGTATTCCAAGCCAATGGATCAAGACTGGTCTTCCCAGCCTTTAAGGAAACTATAAAAAATAGTCCTACCTTTCTTGGTCATCTTCTGAGCCTGGTCATGCATTGTGCCAGCTTGCCCTTGTGAGCCTGATGCCAATGTATGACTATACGATAGAAATCCCATCAGTATTTGGACTGCGTTGGCACATTCTACCTTTTGCAACTCAGGAGATCGCTGCCTGCCTGATGTGAGAGTTTGGGATGTTGGACCTGTAAATTGATGTGAATATAAGTAGGAAGTTACAGTAAATTTAATTTTTAATACGCTTCATATACCCATCTTAAAGAGAGAATAACAATTTTGTGCCTTAATCTTTTCTATAAATTCTGGGATCCAATATTGCTGCATCAACAAATATTCATTTAAGTAGTGTGATGTAGTGGATTGTTTCTGTATTTTTCTTTACTGCAAGGATAATTGCATCTGAAAAAATTCCATTACCATATGTCTTATATTTTAAGATAGGAGCTCAAGTCTTATATACAGACTGGGTCTCATTAAGTTAGGAAAAGCAGAAGATAAATTTATAAAGCTGTGTGTAATGGTGGTGTTGCAGTACCTGTAGTACTGAACACAATATGTGCACTATTTATGTCCTAAGAAGCTGACGCAAATGCGTATGCCAGCACCTGCTACAATACTTGTAGCAATTTAACTGAAACCACACAGTCACACTGATCTTGTCTGACAGATAAATTGGGTGCATGTTGGGGGAAGGAAGAGGTATGGCATTGGGTGGGGTGTCCGTTACTACAGGGGAAACTCAGATGCATATTCAGTATGACTGTTAGTGGCTTTTAATGCAGCACATAATTTTCATTTTATTTCTGGATTTTGCATTCATTGAGCAACAGCAGGAACAATGAGGTTCCGAATGATCTCATCTCTTACATTAGTCAGGATTTTGCAAGGATACAATTTGAAAGTATTGAAGTTGAACAGGAGATAGGAGGAGGTTGAGGAATAAAAGTGAGACGTAACAAAGCCACATCCCTCGTCAACATTGGTTCCCTGAATATTTTGTTAGAGCAGTGCAGAAGAGGGGGCAATATTACATATTAGCAATCAAAGACCAAAACCTCCAGCAGAGACCAAGAAATTATAGGTGGACATGGCTGAGGGGGTCAACAGCAGACCTGTAGTGTAACGTAAAAGGTTAGCCATATCTTTGTTCTTGAGAGCTATTCTACCTGCACCAAATAGTTCATCTGTGTAGGTTGTAACTTCTGTTTTTTAAGCTATATGATCTGATAGGAGAGTGACACTAACATCCATACTATTTTCCAATGAACAGAATGTCCAATGACATGCACATGTCTGTAATCTTTGAGTCAATTAATTCACAAATTTTCTCTAGCAATGCTTTGAGTATCTTATCCAAAATGGGTAGGTTGCAGCTCCAAGTCTAACTCGTATTCTGCACATCCAGTGGAAATGAACTACTGTTTTAAAGATGTAGAAGTATTTTGTCATTGAATGTGCAGTGAGACCTTTTTGTTCCACAGCATTGACATTGATTCTTTCCATCTGTTATATCATCTACACTTTGTACTGACCTGTTTTGTGCATGGATAGAGTGTCTGTACCTTATAAAGGAGATAGGTTCTGTTTCAGTACTGTCATCAAGTTGTCCCTCTCCTGTTAATATATGTCTTTAAGTCTTCCTGGTTTCTGAATAGTTTCATCCAAAGTTACATCATCTTGTTGGGCCGAAGGGCCTGTTTCCACACTGTAAGTAATCTAATCTAATCTAATCTAATCTAATCTAATCTTTGGACTTGCTTAAACTTAAGTTTAACTAAAATGTTCTGAAAAAGAGAACAGTGAAGTCACCACTGCTCAGAGATATGCCCAGGTGATCAGCTTGTGATAGGGTGAACAACGCAAACAGAAACTAATTGAAATGTTGGATATCAGTTACAACACCATTAGACAGTTTCCCTCAGAGAAAAAGCTACTGCTCTTTTATGATGTGGAGTAAAGAAGATATTGTCTTGGGGAAGCGAGGGATTTGTTTTCTGTCACTAAGTAGAGAGGGTTTTGGTGAACAAAAACAGAAATTACTGGAAAAGCTCAGCATGTCTGGCAGAATCTGTGGAGAGTAATCAAAGTTAATGTTTCTGGTCAAGTAACCCTTCCTCTCTGTGCAGGATTGCTGAGCTGTTTTTGTGAATTCAAACAGCATTGATTATTGCATTTAACCATTGCAGTATCTTTAAATCTTTAATGTAAACAGAGTAACGCAGCATTTAGATACTGCAAAATTTACAACAGTTTTAAATGAATAAGAATAAATAATCACAGTAAGAAGAAATAATAGGAAAATAATATCACCACCAAGATATAGAACATAAAACAAGACAGCTCAGAGCAGGCCTTTCAGCCCTCAATGTTGCACTGACCTGTTAACTATTTCATCATCATCCACGTGCTTATCCAAGGATTGTTTAAATCTCCCTAATATGGCTCATTGGCAGGTAGGGCATTCCACGCCCTTACCACTCACTGAGTAAAGAACCTGCCTCTACCATCTGTCTTAAATCTATCATCCCTCAATTTGTAGTTATGCCCCCTTGTACAAGCTGAAGGCATCATCCTAGGAAAAAGACTTTCACTGTCTACCCTATCTAATCCTCTGATCATCTTGTATGCCTCTATCAAATCCCCTCTTAGCCTTCCTCTTTCCAATGAGAACAGACCCAAGTCTCTCAGCCTTTCCTCATCGGAGCTTCCCTGCAGACTAGGCAACTTCCTGGTAAATCTTCTTTGTACCTTTTCCAGTGCTTTCACATCCTTTCCAAAATATGGCAACCAGAACTGTACACAATATTCCAAGTGTGGACGCACTAGCATTTTGCATAGTTGCAGCATGACATTGCAACTCCGGAACTCAATCTCTCTACCAATGAAACCTAACATACCTTATGCCTTCTTAACAGCAGTATCAACTTGGGTGGCAACTTTCAGGGACCTAAGTATATGGACTCCAAGATCCCTCTTGGAGAATCTTTTCATTGACCCAGTACTCTGCCTTCCTGTTATTCTTCCTGAAGTGAATCACCTCACATTTAGTTGCATTGAACTCCATTTGTCACCTCTCAGCCCAATTCTGCAGTTTATCTAAGTCCTCCTGCCATCTGTAACATTATTCCACACTGTCCACTACTCCACCGACTTTAATGTCATCTGCAAATCTACTAACTCATCCACCTATGCCTGCATTTAAGTCATTTACAAAAAATGACAAGCAGCAGTGGTCCCAAAACAAATCCTTGTGGCACACCACTAGTAACCAGACTCCAGGTTGAATACTTGCATCAACCACCACTCATTGCCTTCTTTCAGAAAACAAGTTTCTAATCCAAACTGCTAAATCACTCTGCATTTTCTCCAACAGCCTACCATGTATCAACCTTATCAAAAGCTTGACTGAAGTCCATGTACGCCATGTCAACTGCCCTACCCTCACCTACATGCTTGGTCACCATCTCAAAAAACTCAATGAGGTTTGTGAGACATGACCTGCCCTTAACAAAACCATGTTGACTATCTGAAATCAAATTGTTGTTTGTGAGATTATTATAAATCCTACCTCTTATTATCCTTTCCAAAACCTTTCCTACAACAGAAGTAAGGCTCACTGGTCTATAATTACCTGGATCATCTCTACTGCCCTTCTTGAACAAGGGCACAACATTTGCAATCCTCCACTCCTCTGGTACTAAATCTGTAGAAAATGATGACTCAAATATCAAAGCCAAAGGCTCCGCTATCTCCTCCCTAGCTTCCTAGAGAATCCTTGGATAAATCCCATCCGGCTTGGGGGACTTGTCTACTTTCACTCCTTCTAGAATTGATAACACCTGCTCGTAACTAACCTCGATCCTTTCTACTCTGATATTCCATATCTCAGACTTCTCGTCTACAATATTCTCCTTCTCCTGAATGAAAACCAATGAGAAATGTTTGTTTAGCACCTCTATGATCTCCACAGGATGCACACTCAACTTCCCACTGCTGTCTTTGACTGGCCCTATTACTCCCCTAGTCATCATTTTATTCTTCATGTACCTATAGAAAGCTTTAGGATTCTCCTTTATTCTATCTGCTAAGGCTGCTCATGTCCTTTCTTTGCTCTTCTTAACTCTCTCTTTAAATCCTTCCTAGCTGATCTGTAACTCTTCATCGCCTCATCTGAACCATCTTGTCTCATCAACACATAAGCCTCCTTCTGCTTAACAAGAGATGCAATTTCTATGGTAAACCATGGCTCCCTTACCTTATCACATCCTCCCTGCCTGACAGGGACATATCTATCAAGCAATATCTGTTCCTTAAACCAGCTCCACATTTCCATTGTGTGCATCCCGTGCATTTTGCTACCCCAATCTATGCATCCTAATTCTTGCCTAATCACATTATATTGCCCTTGCCCCATCGATAACTCTTGACCTGTGGCATGTACCTATCCCTTTCCATTGCTAAACTAAACGTAACTGAATTATGGTCACTCTCTTCAAAGTGCTCACCTACAGCTAAATCAAACACCTGGCCTGGTTCATTGCCAAGCACCAGATCCAGTGGAGGTTTATAAAAAAATCCAAGCAGTGTGACCTCTCCACTCCTGTTTCTAACCTCAGCCCATACTACCTCAGTAGACGAGTCCTCGTTAAAAGTTCTTTCAGCCACTGTTATACTATCCTCCCCCTCTTTTACTGCCTTGCCTGTTCTTAATGAAAGATCTGAACTCTGGAACCTGCAACATCCATTCCTCACCCTGCTCTATCCATGTCTCCGAAATGAGCATAACATCGAAGACCCAGGTACCTATCCATGCCGCATGCTCACCTGCCTTATTTTGGATACTTCTGGCATTGAAGTAGACACTTAAAATCAGCTTGCTGTCTGCCAGCACATTCCTGTGATTGTGAAATCCTGTCCCTGTCCTCCCTACTCTCATCTTCCTGTGCATTGCAACTACACCTCAGGTTCCCATCCCCCTGCTGAGGATGTCAAAGAAGAGCCAAACAGAGCACAAGTTCTGATGTGGTAGAGAAAGCATTTGTTATGATACAGAATTCCTTCAAAATTCAATACTAAATCATAAACTGAACAAATAAATACACTATTGTATTCAATAGATTCTACAATTGACGACATTATAAATCACTAAAGCATAAAATGCTCATATACCTATGAAGAAGTTCTGATAGCTTTTGTGAGGGCCTTTTTAAAAAAAATGTCATTTTTTAAAGGCAGTGTTCACAATCCATTGATCATTTATTCATAGTTTCGTAGGTTAATAGCAAACTGTGACTATTGAGCTTTGAAAGCAGCATTCGCTGAAGACAGAATTGTTGGACACAAGACCCTTGTACCCTGAAGAAGAGTCTCTAGACCTGAAATATTAACTCTGATTTCTCTCAGATGCTGCCAGACCTGCTGAGATTTTCCAGCAATTTCTGTTGCAATGTAAGTGAGGTAGGCGACCCAAATTTGAGGTTGTTGAATTTTTTGTTGTACGAGTGTCTTCTGGCCCTCTATGAATAGAGGACATCTCTCATCTGATGCATCTGGAACTCTGTCAGAGAATGCTCTCCATTATGTTGCATTATAATGTCATGATGTTCTTACCCAGCGTCTCTTCTGAAACCCATTTCAGCAGCAGCAGCAGCATATTCATTGTGACACCTGTACCTGTTTTCATACTTGAGTACTTTTGTATCCTTCATTTTTACAGTCCTCTCCAAAAACATGTTTGAATCTTTTTGAAGAATTGTTGTTATGTACAGAATACAAGTGAAAATAATTCCTGCATAATGATTAGCAGATGTGAGGCATCCTGGGGTAAGATTTTGGAAAGACTTTTTTTGCAGAACAACCCCTGAAAATGGCTACGAGTCTTTTGCTTGCTTTGCCCTTTCTGAGGATGAGAGCTATGGGGTGAGAGGGAAACTTTCTTTTTCTGCAAATGAATAGAAGCAGCCAATTGATCCGAGCATGCACATAATAGGCTAAGGTCTTTCCTGGCCTTGTATACTCAAATCACAGGCACTTCAACTACTGTAACTAAACATTCAGCTGGACTGATACTGGAGAGGGGTGCCCACCAATACCACAGCAAGAGTAAACATTTTCTGCAGCAAAGCAAGAGGGAGATCTGTTGGCAGCAGATGGCATTTTTGTTCCAAACTATTAGTTGGCATTTTTCATTATCCTGTATGCTAAAACCTGCAATTAAATGCTTGGTTTGTAATTACACTTGTTGTACTGAACACCCTGAATCAATCTTGGTACTTTGAGGACTTTGAAGTGCTTCAATGATCTAATCGAAATGTAATCACATCACAATGTGGCAATACAGTTCTGTTGACAATTCTTGTTTTACTGTATTTTTGTAGCTAGATCATACGTGAAGTCAACCCTTTACAGACCTGGTTGAGTGCTTTGAGAGGCACTCAAAACATATCTCAACTCAACCAAAAACATTTCCATTCATAAATCAGACTGCTTCTACAAGATAATCTGAACCACTTTAAATGAAACACTGCAAGATGGAAGAGTACTTCACCTTGGGAGGGGCAAAGATGTGACATTTTCCTTCTTGCATTGCTTCAAGCACACCTCCTGTCATTTTGCAGTGCAAAATTAGTGGAGCTTTTGACTGCTGGAGAAGGAAATGAAAACACAGCACAGATGCTCAAGCAGAAATAAGGCAATAGTGACAAAGTATTTTGTCTTGCCAGCTGCATGTCAAATTAATACTTTCTTTGCAGGTTCTGTAAATGGCAAAGTGATACGGTTGTTGTTAAACTTAAAGAAGAAAGTGCCTTGAAACTGATTATATGTGAAGATTCTCATTGAAATGAAGGCATGGAACAAGAGTAAGTGAAACCAAATTCTATTTATTAATTTTCTTTAGCAAGTGTGTAAAATTACAGCATCAGTTTACCATTTGATCCTTCAAACTGCAGTTGAAGATATAGTGCAGCTGGACCACAGTTGTATTGCTCATGCATTTTTGAGGTCGGTTTTGCTATCTCAAACACAATTTTATTTAGCTGCTAAGAATGAGTTCTGTGCAGCACTGTGTGGTAGAAATCAATTTTTGTGCTATTATTCAGAATAAAAGTGACTTTCACTAGTCTTCTTTTAATGAACTCGAAATAATTTATTTATTTTAACTGAAAACTTATTATTAAAGCCACTGGCAAACAACAGTTAACATTTAAACTGGCATTAGAACTATACCCCTTTAATCCAATTTGGATTGTAACACACAATAGGTAATATCATACTGACCACCTTTAACATGCTCAAATAACATTCAGAATACTGAAGTTAGTAGAATTGAACATTGGGAAGGCCTTTATGAGGCAGCCAGTGTGGTACAGCCTTGTTTGCATTAATATCTGAGATAAATTTCTAGTCTGGCCTGCACCTCTAAGGCAATTGTTTATATAATTCATACTATTATTTATCTAAGTACATTCATTCTGAATTTAATTAGAAGCTAGTAATTGAGGGCAATGTTATGGCTGTGATGGAAGGAATGCACTGGTAACCAAGCCCCACTGCACCATTAGCCACACCAATAATATAAATGTGTTGGTTCAATCACCAAAATGAGCAATCAAATCCATTTTTGTGCTATTATTCAGAATAAAAGTGACTTTCACTAGTCTTCTTTTAATAAACTCGAAATAATTTATTTATTTTAACTCAAAACTTATTATTAAAACCACTGGCAAACAACGGTTAACATTTAAACTGGCATTAGAACTATATCCCTTTAATCCAAAACACAGACATTTTTACATGACCACAAAAAAACAACAGACTCTGTACAGATTACATTTTAACAAAAAAAAACTCAGAAGTATAAACACCAAGAGTCTGTAAATAAAGGATGGAATTTTATAACTTTTCCCAGTCCACTAAGTTTATTGTTGATGCAATTGAATTACTGACAGTTGTAGACTGATGTAGATTTTTGATTCACATTGAAGTAAAATTGATTTGAATCGTTGAAAAGTACTCATAGTTCAGTTTTTCTGTGTATTTATGGTCATCAGATACATTGATATTTAAAAATGCTATCAAGTTCCCAAGAACATCCACTGAGACAAGGAGAGATAGAGTTATGTAGCTCCTCGTATTTCTTATTTAGAATCATAGAATCCCTACTGTCTGGAACCAGGCCATTCAGCCCATCGAGTCCACATTGATCTTCTGAAGAGCATCCCTCCCCATCCCTGTAGCCCAACATTTCACATGGTCAATCCACCTAACCTGCACATCTTTGGATTGTGAGAGAAAACTCAGAGCAAACCCACTCTGTCATGAGAAGAATATACATGCTCCACATAGACAGTTTCCCAAAGGTCGAATTGAAGCTGGGTCCCTGGTGTTCTGAGGCAGTGGTACTAACCACTGAATCATCATACCACCCATTGTGAAAGTGGGTTTGTGAAAACAGAAAATTAGGTCGCAATAGACTTTCAAAGCCAGCTTTTCCTGCAATTAAGAACCAGAATCCTATCTCTTTTCTCTGAAAAAGCTTTGCTTTTCCATTTCTCCAAAGATACAACAAGAAGTAAATAACAACACATATTAAACAGCTGATATTATTTCCAAGAAGCCACAGAAAAAAAAACCCTTTTCCATCTAGAAACATCATAGATCTGTATCCTTATATAAATATATGCATTCCCAATAATAGTTTCTTGGCTTCTGTTTAAGGAGAGATCAAGGTTACAGGATCACAAAATCATAGCAGAAAATAGGTCGGTGTTTTGTCTCTCAAATAGCTGTGAGATATTGGATAAAAATTACATTTGGAAGATTGGATCAGATTAAAACAACAGCTACGCAGTGTAATTTGGTTAAAAATAGATAAAGTAGAAAGCAATGAATATTCCTGCAGAAATGACACTGGGGTGCCTTGCTCATTGGCTGACCTAAGGATCTCTCTGAGATGTGTATTATTATCTGATGATTGCATTCTGAAGCTGACCTTTAAATAGGTCAATGTTACAGATTACACTGAACTTGAAAGAGGGAGTGGAATCAGAAACAACAGCTCAGGAGTGACAAATTGACATGGGCAAAATATGCAAGTGGGCAGAATAGTAGGGAGGCAATCTCACATATTCAAATGCAAGCACTGCATTTAGTGAGAAAAGAATAGGTGACTTATGTACTCAGTGAATTATGTTGAAATAGCTCTAGGAGTCAATAGATCCATAGGTTTTAGTCAACTCTAGCCTGAACCTCCTTAATCACATTAAGGCAGAAATTAACAAAGAAAATAGAATGCAGAACTATTTAGCTATAATGTCAGAGTACAAGCTGGAGAAAATCATGTCAACATTGCATGATTGTTAATCTCTCTCTTAAATGCTCTGGCCAAGTTTTTTGCAAAGATATTGTAACTCCAACTTTTTTGTCTTTTTATCCTTAAAAAGAGATTCTGAGAGGTAATCTCACAGAGAAATCTAAGATGGCCATCACACAATACCAGGTTATAGTCCAACAGGTTTAATTGGAAGCACTAGCTTTCAGAGCACTGCTCCTTCATCAGGTGGTTGTGATGAAGGAGCGGCGCTCCGAAAGCTGGTGCTTCCAATTAAACCTGTTGGACTATAACCTGGTATTGTGTAATTTTAACTTTGTACTCCTCAGTCTAACACTGGCATCTCCAAATCATAAGATGGTTATGTCATTAATTACATTATGGACTTCAGGAGAAATTGGAATAATGAAACTAAATTGGTTTATTTTTCTGCCACCTTACTGTGTCTCCAAAGAAGTGAATTTCCCAAATTATTTGTTAAGATACTGGTAAATATTTGCTGTTGGTCCCACATTACAGAGATTTTCTGTTTTCCCAATGGAGAAATTGGGAACATAGTTAGAGAGTCTTGCATTGGGTTGGTTCTTCGATAAGCTCTGTCTCTGAACAACCTTGCCTCAAGGTCTGACTGGCACTGACTGCCCTCGTATCAATGGCAGGTTGGTTTCCATTGACCCTCACTTGGAAGCAAATTAATGATTCTGTCAGGATCTAGCTGACAACAGACAGTCCAAACAACAAGTAGCTGATTGGTCTGTAAAATGATGATCAGTTATTGATGACGAAGGGCTCCTGCCTGCCATCAACAATGTAATTAACTCTCAAGTAACTGCAGAGCTTTGGTATGTGAATGTTTAGATCAGAAGTCATCAGACGTTTGGAAAGGAAGGTAATGTTTTCCTTTGCAGTAAAAAGCATCTTAAGCCTAACAATAGTTTATTAATTGCTGTAACTTCTAATTAATAAGTCAGAGATCATTGTACTCATGAATCAGTAACTCTGTATTTACTATAAACAAACAAAAATATCTGGAGAAGGAAGACTGAGAAGCAATGTTCTGATGAGCAAAGTTTATTAAACCGTGTAGACAGAGACCAGTGTACTACCTTCCCAGTCTTTCCTGCCAGTCTGACATTCTGATTTCTTTCACGCCAGTTTGGATCTGACAGACTGAAACTTTGGGGAATTTTGCATATTTGAAAAATTCTCTCAGTTCTCTGAAGAAAAATGAATGTTTTGGGTTGCATTTTGAAATCTAAAAGCTAGTGTTGTATCAGAAGTTAAAATGCAGGATAAGAAATGGGATCCCACTCTGTCACGAATCTATTCATTTACAAAGTTAAAAATCACACAACACCAGGTTATAGTCCAACAGGTTTAATTGTAAGCACACTAGCTTTCGGAACGACGCTCCTTCATCATCCCAGTCCAACACCAGCATCTCCAAATCATGACTACTCATTTACAGTTTCAAAAGAGATAAAATGAGGGGTTAATGTGACTAACTTGCTCACTGTGGGACTCCATAGCTTCATTTTAACTGTTATACCAGCTTTAACCATAGGCAGAGAGCGACGCAAGCTGGGCAGAAGTGAGGTTGGAGCGCAGAGCTGGTCGGGAAGGTAAATGATTGGTATTTAGAGAACTTACCTCGACGCCAACGGTCTTTTCACCGCAGAGAGTGGTGCGAGCTGGGCGGAAGTGAGGTTGGAGCGCAGTGCTGGTCGGGAAGGTAAGTGATTGGTATTTAAAGAACTTACATCAACGCCAACGGTCTTTTCACCACAGAGAGCGGTGCGAGCTGGGCGGAAGTGAGGTTGGAGCGCAGAGCTGGTCGGGAAGGTAAGTGATTGGTATTTGAGTGGGTGCGTTCTAGACCCCAGGCCCTACTTCGTAGGGCCTCCCTCCCATCCTCCTCCTCTAACCTAACTTTAAAGTCCACAGGTAAGCGACTCAGTGTTATTGACTCAGTGTTCTTGTTTTTGGAGACAAAGTGTACAGTCATGGCAGCGCAGGCAGTGGAATGTTCCTCCTGCAGGATGTTTGAGGTAGGGGTGACCACCGATACTCCTGCCGACTTCGTCTGCAGGAAATGCAGTCAGATCCTGCTCCTCACCGAACGAGTTAGGGAACTGGAACTGGAGTTGGATGAACTGAGGATTATTTGAGAGGCTGAGAGGGTGATTGATAGAAGCTACAGGGACATAGTTACGCCGGAGAACAGAGGTAGCTGGGTAACAGTTAGAGGTGGGAAGGGGAAGAAGCAGACAGTGCAGGGATCCCCTGTGGTCGTTCCCCTAAACAATAAGTATACAGCTTTGGAAACTGTTGGGGTGGGACAGCCTTGCAGGGGTAAGCTGCAGTGACCGGGTCTGTGGCGTGAGGTCTGGCTCTGAGACTCAGAAGGGAAAGGGGGAGAGGAGGAGAGCGCTAGTTATAGGAGACTCCCTAATTAGAGGGACAGACAGGCAGTTCTGTGGACATGGGCGAGACTCTCAGATGGTTTGTTGCCTCCCAGGTGCCAGGGTCCGAGACGTCTCGGACCGTGTCTTCAGAATTCTTAAGGGGGAGGGTGTGCAGCCAGAAGTCGTGGTACACATTGGCACCAACGACATAGGTAGGAAGAGGGGTGGGGAGGTCATTCAAGAGCTCAGGGAGTTAGGCTGGAAGCTAAAAGCTAGGACAGACAGAGTCGTCATCTCTGGGTTGTTGCCAGTGCCACGTGACAGTGAGGCAAGGAATAGGGAGAGAGTGGCTGCAAGGATGGTGTAGGAGGGAGGGCTTCAGGTATTTGGGCAATTGGACTGCATTCTGGGGAAGGTGGGACCTGTACAAACAGGACGGGTTGCACCTGAACCAGAAGGGCACCAATATCCTGTGGGGTAGGTTTGTTAGCACTCTTCGGGGGGGTTTAAATTAATTTGGCAGGGGGATGGGATCCGGACTTGTAGTCCAGCAAGTAGGCTAGCTGTTTGTCAGGATGTCCAAGAATGTAGGGAGGCTGTGGAGAAGTTAGCACTGACAGGGAATACTTACGGACACAGAGATGGGCTCAAGTGCGTATACTTCAACGCAAGGAGTATCAGAAATAAGGTGGGTGAACTTAAGGCGTGGATCGGTACCTGGGACTACGATGTTGTGGCCATCACGGAAACGTGGATAGATGAGGGACAGGAATGGTTGTTGGAGGTTCCTGGTTACAGATGTTTCAGTAAGATTAGGGAGGGTGGTAAAAAAGGAGGGGGGGGGGGTGGCATTGCTAATTAGAAATGGTATAATGGCTGCAGAAAGGAAGTTTGAGGGGGATCTGCCTTTGGAGGTAGTATGGGCTGAAGTCAGAAATAGAAAAGGTGCAGTCACCTTGTTGGGTGTTTACTATAGGCCCCCCAATAGCAGAAGAGATGTGGAGAAACAGATTTTGGAAAGGTGCAGAAGCCACAGGGTCGTAGTCATGGGCGACTTCAACTTCCCAAATATTGATTGGAAGCTCTTTAGATCAAGTAGATTGGATGGGGCGGTGTTTGTGCAGTGTGTCCAGGAAGCTTTTCTAACTCAGTATGTAGATTGTCCAACCAGAGGGGAGGCCATATTGGATTTGGTACTCGGTAATGAACCGGGACAAGTGATGGGCTTGTTAGTAGGTGAACATTTTGGTGATGGTGACCACAATTCTGTGACTTTCACCTTGGTTATGGAGAGAGATAGGTGTGCACAACAGGGTAGATTTTACAATTGGGGGAAGGGAAATTACGATGCTGTAAGACAGGATTTGAGGAGCATAAGTTGGGAGCATAGGCTGTCAGGGAAGGATGTGGTGGAAATGTGGAACTTTTTCAAGGAACAGATACGAGGTGTCCTTGATAAGTATGTACCTATCAGGCAGGAAAGAAATGGTCGTGTGAGGGAGCCTTGGTTGACGAGGGAGGTTGAATGTCTAGAGGAAGAAGTAGGCTTACATAAGGTTGAGGAAACAGGGTTCAGACAGAGCAGTGGAGGGATACAGGATAGCCAGAAGGGACCTGAAGAAAGGGATTAGGAGAGCTAAGAGAGGGCATGAAAAATCCTTGGCGGATAGGATCAAGGATAACCCCAAGGCATTTTATGCGTATGTGAGAAACATGAGAATGACGAGAACGAGGGTAGGTCCGATCAAGGACAGTAGTGGGAGATTGTGTATTGAGTCGGAAGAGATAGGAGAGGTCTTGAATGAGTACTTTTCTTCAGTATTTACGAACGAGAGGGACCGTATTGTTGAAGAGGAGAGTGTGAAACGGACTGGTAAGCTAGAAGAGATACTTGTTAGGAAGGAAGATGTGTTGGACATTTTGAACAACTTGAGGATAGACAAGTCCCCCGGGCCTGACGGGATATATCCTAGGATTATGTGGGAAGCAAGAGAGGAAATTGCAGTACCGTTGGCAATGATCTTTTCGTCTTCACTGTCAACGGGGGTGGTACCAGGGGACTGGAGAGTAGCGAATGTTGTGCCCCTGTTCAAAAAAGGGAATAGGGATAACCCCGGGAATTACAGGCCAGTTAGTCTTACTTCTGTGGTAGGCAAAGTAATGGAAAGGGTACTGAGGGATAGGATTTATGAGTATCTGGAAAGACACAGCTTGATTAAGGACAGCCAGCACGGATATGTGAAGGGTAGGTCTTGCCTTACAAGTCTTATTGAATTCTTTGAGGAGGTGACCAAGCATGTGGATGAGGGTAGAGCAGTGGATGTAGTGTACATGGATTTTAGTAAGGCATTTGATAAGGTTCCCCATGTTAGGCTTATGCGGAAAGTCAGGATGCATGGGATAGAGGGAAATTTGGCCAACTGGATAGAAAACTGGCTAACCGGTCGAAGTCAGAGAGTGGTGGTAGATGGTAAATATTCAGCCTGGAGAGCCCAATTACAAGTGGAGTTCCGCAGGGATCAGTTCTGGGTCCTCTGCTGTTTGTAATTTTTATTAATGACTTGGATGAGGGAGTCGAAGGGTGGGTCAGTAAATTTGCAGATGATACGAAGATTGGTGGAGTTGTGGACAGTGAGGAGGGCTGTTGTCAGCTGCAAAGGGACTTAGATATGATGCAGAGCTGGGCTGAGGAGTGGCAGATGGAGTTCAACCCTGCCAAGTGTGAGGTTGTCCATTTTGAAAGAACAAATAAGAATGCGGAATACAGGGTTAACGGTAGGGTTCTTAGTCAGGTGGAGGAACAGAGGGATCTTGGGGTCTGTGTACATAGATCTTTGAAAGTTGCCACTCAGGTGGATAGAGCTTGTAAGAAGGCCT
Source organism: Hemiscyllium ocellatum (assembly GCF_020745735.1). Taxonomy (NCBI): domain Eukaryota; kingdom Metazoa; phylum Chordata; class Chondrichthyes; order Orectolobiformes; family Hemiscylliidae; genus Hemiscyllium; species Hemiscyllium ocellatum. The sequence goes on along the minus strand of NC_083414.1, from coordinate 45,939,003 downwards.
ATGGTGTATTAACGTTCATTAGCAGAGGGATTGAATTCAAGAGTCGTGAAGTGATGTTGCAGCTGTACAGGACTTTGGTTAGGCCACATTTGGAGTACTGTGTGCAGTTCTGATCGCCTCACTTTAGGAAAGATGTGGAAGCTTTGGAGAGGGTGCAGAGAAGATTTACCAGGATGTTGCCTGGAATGGAGAATAGGTCGTACGAGGATAGGTTGAGAGTTCTCGGCCTTTTCTTGTTGGAACGGTGAAGGATGAGGGGTGACTTGATAGAGGTCTATAAGATGATCAGAGGAATATATAGTGTAGACAGTCAGAAACTTTTTCCCCGGGTACAACAGAGTGTTACAAGGGGACATAAATTTAAGGTGAAGGGTGGAAGGTATAGGGGAGATGTCAGGGGTGGGTTCTTTACCCAGAGAGTGGTGGGGGCATGGAATGCGCTGCCCGTAGGAGTGGTAGAGTTAGAATCATTGGCGACCTTTAAGCGGCAATTGGATAGGTACATGGATGGGTGCTTAATCTAGGATAGATGTTCGGCACAACATCGTGGGCCAAAGGGCCTGTTCTGTGCTGTATTGTTCTATGTCAGTCAGATTTTCCACACCTTGGAGATTGATATAAGTGTCTTTTCATCATTGCATGCAAGTCAGGATTAGGAATGCTTCCTCCACATCTAATAGATGTCCAGTAAAACTTCCTGCCCAACAGATGCACAGATTTGTCTGTTTCTTCTACACTTACATTAAGACTTTACTTGTTCCCCTTCATTACAATTAGAATCTTTGAGGACAATTTGGTTTCCCCTCCAAACAAATGACTTCCCCTAATTACCCTCCCAACTCTTATTGCAATCAATCCTCTGTCCCCGATCATCCTAAGTGTCAACTGTTTCTTCCAAGCTACCGTTGAACATCCTCCCTACAACCTGTGAGTGGAACTCTCCTTCTGATTCAGCTCAGTTCCTGCAATCTCTTTCACTCCCTCAATTACCTGTTCTTGTGCTTTTCTATTCTGTGAAGAAGGTTTCCCTTGGTCTCTATGCCATTAATCAGGCTGACAAGAACCCCACTTAAAGGAAGAGGTTACACTCTGCAGCATGTTCACTAGTCCACTCTCTGTATCCTCAATGATGAACAACTTCAAAGTTGAATGTTAGTCCAACTTTTCAGCACCAATAACATGCTCCACCACTGATAACAGTAAAATACATTGAGGTCCTATGGATTTCATCTTAACCATTTGCATTATTAATTAAGGGCTGTTTTAAACAAGTGGACTATTTGTTCACCCAGCTCTGGGACTAAATAGAAATAGCAGTGGATTGATTGCAATGACAATAGGATGGTAAGAAGTCATTTTTCCCTCTGCTACTGACCTGTTCTCAACCATATAAATAAAATGGATCTGATTTCCATTCCTTTATGTGACTGTATGAATGATATCCTTTTTGGATGTTTTTGGGTAGCAGTGCCTTTAGGTAGATAAACTGACTTGGAAATTAGTGTAACCCCTGTGTAATGAACTTAATGGTGCATTTAGAAGTTTCAATTCTCCAAGGAAGTATATAAATCCCAAGTTATTCCACAGAATAGGTGTGATATGAATATTTTATATTCTATCATTTGAGGTATTGTGACATAACAAATGAATGTATAAAAAAGTGGGACCAGAAGAGATGATTGCAGATCTATCACGCTGATTGCAATGCTTAAAAATCACTATTCTGACCTCCAGCCTCTCATACTCTTCAATAATTCATTCCATTCAAAAATGATACAGTACCATGTTGAATTTGCTCACACAATCCACTATTATTGTTTGCAAATGCACTTTTTTTGACACATTCATTTGATGCTAAGCAGCTCAAATTCTTGGCCTCTGGCTGTCAAACTTATGGCACATCAAGCAATAATATTATGGTTCAGTCTATACCATTTAGAACTTTGAATCTCAGTTAGTTCTCCCCTGGGACTTATTAAACATGCTATAATAGGACCCTCAAGTTTCTAAACTATAGTACTTGCTTTACTGCCTTCTATACTCTCAAACCGGCTGTCTCTATTATGGTTTGTGCACACATTACTCTATCTGGATGCAAACCAATGTTCAAGGTAAATTCAAGATTACCTACCAAAGCTTATGCAGTATTTATCCTCAACATACATTCCATGGTTTTATATTCAAGATTAACTGCACTATTAAGCATTGGATAACTGCTTAAGAACAACTGCCTATATTTCACTAAAAAGATCTATGTTAGCTAAGGTAATAACTAACACTTGGGTTATGGCAATACAGATTTTAATGTTCTTTGCTATAAAATATAAATGTAACCTTGTGTTTGAGTACTGTAATCTCTTACTTGCAAAAATACAAAGCCTAGTATTGAAATGCATGTGTACCTGCACCACTATTGGGAATGCAGCCAGTGCAAGTCTCATTACTGAATATATTTATAGCATATAGACACATGGTAGTACAGAACATGAATATTGCTAATGCTGTGAAAGATTTTCATCTTGAAATCCTCAGGGTGCTCACAAAAATGTTATATTTTAAAGGGAGCAACAGTTTATACGGCATGACAAAAACATACTGACTGGTTCAGGAATCATGTTGGAGAAGGCCATAAGGAACAACCATCTTCTGTGCTTTTGCTTAATTCAAAAAAGGCACAATGACTGGACATGTTCCTTTTGGTTATAGAGGACACAATCCTACAAATGACTATGTACAATTCCCAGTAATAGTTGGTGAACAACATTGTTACCCAAAGTGATATTTTAAAGTGTTTGGTGGTGTAATGTTCAGCATCGTTGAGATTCAGTAAACAGTGTTTAATAATATTGTCTCTCTTAAGCTTGTCAGAAGCTATGTGTATTAACTTATAGGGACTTATGCTTAGCAAGCAACAAGAACATGTCCAGCCTTTGCACATTCTTTGAGTTAATCAAAAGCATGAGGGAACAGTAGTTGCCCGTGGATTATTCATGATAATTCCTTGATCTAATCAATGATGCCTTGCCAAACAAACATACGGTTTTTTCTCATACAGTATAAATTTTTGCACCCTTTGAATATCAGAATTCTTGCATTTGATTTGTGCGAGGTGAAGAACTTCAATAGCACATATCTTCTTCTAGCAATATTTATAGCATTTGTCTACATGGGATTTCATGAAGTCTTTTGAAGTTAGAGTAACAGAACTTTCAGTAGTAGATTGCGATGGTGAGGGAGGGTGCTGAGCAGGAGAACACAAGCAGTTATGCTCAGTTATGCAGGAGTAGGTGGTAATGGATAGGAGGAAAAGAAGGGCTAGTTGAATGTACTTTTTCTGGAAGAAAAGGATGTCTTTGTGAAAAGGACAGCACATTGGAAGAAGGAGTTGACAGAGAAAATGACTCCTTCAACAAATGTAAATAACGGGCTTTATTCCACTTGGATACTGTAAATAATTCCTTGTTAACCTTTCCCTCATGTTTATGGAATAAAGAATCCCTGCTTTAAAATCTGTGTTCTGAACTCACGCAACATTTCAAATATATAGAAAACCAGGTAGCCCCTCAATCGCATTCTGCCATTCTGTTACACGATGGCTCTGTATTCTATATCCACCTCCTTTGGTTCTATATCCCTGAACAATGCTGCATAGCAAAAATTTCATTAAGCTCATTTCAAAGCTTTCAATTCTCAAAGTGTTTGAAAAATTGAAGATTAAGGAGTTATTTCTGAATAATTAAAAGGGTAAAGCATGATGACATGAAACAACCCAACTGGGTTTGAGACAATATAACTTATTTCAACCACGTAGTATGTTTTAATAACAAATACATATTTAAGATAATTATGAATACAAGGATTAGTCACTCAAAATTTCTCTTTGGACACTAAATATGGATAACATTCTGTATTGTGCTATTTCATTCTGTTGATTCTGTGGGAGGTTGAATGTTTCAGAACAGATGCATAACTAAAGAACCAGTTGGAACATAGCCACAATAATACTGCTGAGCCACTGAGTGACGGCAAAGCATCTAAGGAGCTGAAATTTTGAAATTTTGTTAATGATGTTTTGTAATATGAAAATCTCAACTATTCATGGAGCAGCACTCTGAAAGCTTGTACTTTCAAGTACAGAGGAACCTCAATTATCCGAAGGACATAGGCGGAGAGTATTTCATTTAATTAATCGAATTCCGGATAATCAAATGCTAGATAAGATAGTTTGGCTGAGCACTGGAAATTGTGATCTTGCCGGATAATCCAATATTCGGATAATCAAATGCCGGATAATCGAGATTCCACTATAAACCTGTTGGACTATAAGCTGATGTTGTGTGAGTTTTTTTTTGACTTTGTCCATCCCAATTCAACATCAACACCTCCACATTATTCTAACAGGCTCAGCTAGGTCTTCAGGAAACCAAAAGTCTTGATGTTTATTTGATACCTGAAAGCACCATCTCTTTCTTGAAAATAAAATAATTGCACCCGCCTCTAAACTGGCTGATAATTGCTAAATCACTGGAAGGAGCAAACCAATTTTTGTATTCCAAAGGCATCACCAGGTTTTGTAATTCAGTTGGACCTTTTTGGTTTCCACTACCTTAAAAACTTTGGAATGTATTGATAAATCTTAAGATTGCTAATTATATTGCATTGTAAGGAAAGTGATGAAGCATATAAATGTTATTATACTTGAATGGAATATATAGTGTAAAAGAAATAATTACATATTTGCTTTATTTCTTTCCAATAATCTTGTTCAGTCATGTAGAAGCACTATACAACTGGACATAAAATAGAATGAAATTGAAGCTTGCAGCCTAGCATCATAAATTGCAGACTATTATTCTGTATAGCCTTTCACTAATTTGTGCCTCTGCAGTATTACAAATCTACCTTAGAAAGTATGGTTAAAAGTATTCTTAAGTAACAAGTTAATATCCCAGAATTTCTTTGCATTTTGTGCTAATTTGTTGGTGGTTATGAAGTGTGGATTGAGAAGAGGAGGATAGTGTTTAGAAATGTTCTCCTCCAAATTTTGAGCATCTTGCAGTTTTTTTGTCACTAGTTGGCTGAACGCAGGAACAAAGGATGTTCATGACAGAATGAGTCAGGCCGGGGTTGGGGATGTAATGACGTTAAGATCTCAATCTTTTGGTCTGAGGACCTACAAAAGCACGTAAAGTGTGGCTTTGTACATGAAACTGATAAAGGTTCTCCTTTCTTTAATTCCTGACAACGTATACCTAACCAGGTTGAAACTTTAAGTAGGTGAGACTTCAGATTTTTAAAATTAATTTTGCCAGAGCTGCTAGCTATTGACTTGGATCTATGATTAAACACACTCTCTCCTAGAAGTCTTCACACTAGCAATATTATCGTGAACAGAATATATCAACAAGAATATTGAAATAGAAACAACTCATCTGTGCTCACCAATGTAATCAAATAAAGTCCAAACTTAAGAATTCTTGGATATAGTTTACTTGGGTTCTTGAGGAAATAGCTGTAGACTACATCATTTTATCGGTTTCTTTTTATTCACTTATGGAATATAGTTATCACTGGCTGGTCCTACATATATATATAACCATCTTAAGTTGCCTTCTTAAACTGGTGCAGTCCATGTGCAGTAACTAGACACCAATGCCATTAGAGAGAGGTGTTTGATGATTTGACACTGAAGGGATAAAACAATAATTCCAAGTCCCATGTATTGGCTGCCCTTTCTCTTCAAGATTGAAATTGTGGATTTGGAAGGTACTGTCTAAGGTGTGCTGGTGACTTTCTACAGCATATCTTGTAGATGGTACATTCTGATGCTACTGAGCAGTGGTGGTGAGGGAATGGATGAAGTTCCAATCCAGTTGGCTGCTTTGTTCTGGATGCTTCTTGAGGGTTGTTAGAGCCACACCCATCCAGGTAAATGGTGAATATTCCTTCACAGTCCTGACTTGTGCCTTGTACACAATATGCAGACTTTGGGAAGTCAGGAGGTGAGGTACTTGTTGCAGGATTGGTAGCCTCTGACTTGCTTTTAGCCCCAGTATTTATATAACTAGTCAAGTAGAATGTCTGATCAATGGTAACTCCCAAGATGTTTATGTGTATGATTTAATGATGGGATACCATTGAATGTCAAGGAATAATGGTTAGATTTTCTCTTATTGAAGATGGGCATTTGAGTGGTGCAAATGTTACTTGTCACTTTTCAACCCAAGTCTGAATATTCTCCAGTTTTTGCTGCATTTCAACATGGACAAATTAAGTATCTGTGAAGTGGCAAATGGTGCTGAACATATGGTGTCAATTCTGTTCTAATGAAGGAGGGAAGGTCTTGGTGAATCATGTGCTGAGCTCTTCCACCATTGAGGATGGGGATATTTGTGGAGCCTCTTCCTCCAGTGATTTGTTTAATTGTCCGTCACCATTCATAATGGGATGTGGCAGGACTGCAGAGCTTAGATCAGATCGGTTGGTTGTGGAATCGCTTAATTCTATCTGTCATTTGCTGCTTATTCTGATTGGCTGTCAAGTAGTCCTGTGTATAGCTTCATAGCTTCACCAGATTGACATCTCATCTTTAGGTGTGCCTGGTGCTACTCTTGTCATTGCATTCCTATTCTCTCCACTGAACCAGGGTTGAAGTCTGGCTTAATGGTATTGGTAGAGTGGGGGATATGTCGGGCCATGAGTTTGAAGATTATGTTGGAGCATGATTCTGCTGCTGTTGGTGGTCCACAGCACTTCATGGATGCCCAGTTGTGAATTGCTAGATCTGTTTGCAGTCTATCCCATTTACCACACTCATAGTGCCACACAACACCATGGAGGATAATCTCAATATAAGGGCAGGGCTTTGTCTCTACAAGGACTGTGTGGTAATCACACTTACCAAAGCTGTCATGGGCAGATACGTCTGCGGCAGGAAGATTAGGAGAGGGAATGATGTCAAGTTTGTTTTTTGCCTCATGTTGGTTTCCTCGTTACCTGTTGCAGACTCAGCCTGGCAACCATGTCCTTTAGGTCCCAACCAGCTCGATCGATTGTGCTGCTGTCAAACCACTTCTGGTGTTGACATTGAAAGCCCTGACCCAGAGTACACTCTACACCCACACCGCTCTCACTGAAGGAGCAATGATTTCTCAGCCAAGTGATTACATTACATGGTAATCTGCAGAGGATTTACTTGACCATGGTTGACTTGATGTCATGAGACTTCATAGTGTCCAGAGTCTATGTTGAGGACTCTCATGGCAACTCCCTCCTGGATGTATACCACTGTTCTCCCAGTCTGTCTTACCAGTGGACAGCACATATCCAGGGATGGTGATGTCTGGGACATTGTCTGAATGGCATGATCCTGTGATTATGACTTTGTCAGGCTGTTGCTTGACCCATCTGTGAGACAGCTCTCCCAACACTGGCATTTGGCCCCAAATGTTTGTAAGGAAAGCTTTGCAGCTTAGAGAGGACTGTGTTTGACATTGTTGCTTCTGGTGCCTTAGCTGATGTCAGGGCCTGAAAACTTCATTTTGAGTGGTTGAAACATCTTAGTAACTTGCTTGACCTTTTCAGAGGGCAGTTAAGTGTCAACCACATTGCTATGTGTCTGGAATCACATGGAAGGGTAGCAGATTTCCCTCCCTAAAGGACATTTGTGAACCAGATAGCATTTTTCTGTCAATTGACAAATGTAGATTTTTCAAAGTAGACAGTAGACTTTCAATTACAGAATTATTTTTGGACCATCATCTGCCATGATGACATTTGAATTCAGATCCCTGGAACATTACCTGGGTCTCTGAATTATCAGTTCAATAATAATACCACAAAGACATTGCCTCCTCCACGTTGCTGGCCTAATGACATAACTTAACATTAAGCTAGGATTCTATAGGTCACATCTAAGTGTTGCCAGTTCAGCAGTAGATTATCAGTCTATATGTAAAATGACAATGCTGAATAACTATTTGCTCTTACTGTGCCATGCTGTGTCATTCTTAAGTGCATAAAATATTAATTAAAATAATACATTCTGGATGAACAAACAGTAATGATTACAATATCATACAGTACAAGATAATTAAGGGTAATCAATTCTTTTATATATATATATATAATATATATATATGTATATAATATCTGATCTACATGGAAGTAGATATTCAGAAATGTCTCCATTTCACAAGTATTAGGCAAATGTTCACCTAAAGACAGTTATAACACATAATTTCTACTTTAAATTTTAACACAATCTTCAAATCCACCGAGACATTTATTGGATATTCATAAACATGTCAAGTCCCACTATGATTTTGAGGTAGATAAAATAATCTTTTTCTCAAACTTTTTTAAAGAATAGTTTAAGAGGAGACCTGGGCAGACCTCAACTCTATATTCAGTTGAAAAGGACTGTTCTGCTTTGTATATTCATGTACAATGTTGCTTTAAGTAAGACTCTTGTCACTTTGAAAACTGCACTCAAAAAGTGATTTTCTTTGTTGTGTGTTCATTGTCTAGAATTCTGAAGATCAAAATAGATGAGTTTCTCTATGTATCTGTATTGCAGGTGGTTGCCTGTGTCAAGGTTATTGTGCCTGCACTTACTCTTGGCAAAGTTTTGTTCTTAGACTTCCTAATGCTGCTTTAAGTTTGTCACTTTAATTACTGGATTAATTTGATGATTTTCTTTAAGCAACATAATTTTAAAAGTTTGTTTTTCTAAGCAGACCAAAGGCTGCCTGGACCATCACATGCAATAAGTCTTGGTTGCAACTAACCTCTGCACTTATTTCATCAAGACTTCCTACTGGAGATTAGGAAGACAAAATCTTTGATGTAAATAACTCCAAGATTAGCAAGATGTTCATCAGCATATTTTCCTGTAACACCCCTGTTAGTATATACCGCAGTTAACAAGCAAATAGAGAATCTTCACCAATCATGCAACTGGGCTAAGATCAATTCCTGATTGTCCATTTA